>NW_026600352.1:0-40000 GCF_029448725.1 Salvelinus fontinalis | reverse complement strand
CCACAAAGACACCAAGACACTACCCCAGACACCAAGCCCCTCCCCCTGACACCAAGCCTCAACGCCTGACAACAAGCCCCTCCCCCGACACCAAGCCTCACCCCCTGACACCAAGCCCCTCCCCTGACACCAAGCCCCTCCCCCGACACCAAGCCCCTCCCCCGACACCAAGCCCCTCCCCCGACACCAAGCCTCTCCCCCTTGACACCAAGCCCCTTCCCAAACACCAAGCCCCTCCCCTGACAACAAGCCCCTCTCCCGACACCAAGCCTCACCCCCTGACACCAAGCCCCTCCCCTGACACCAAGCCCCTCCCCAGACACCAAGCCTCTCCCCCTGCCACCAAGCCTCTCCCCCAAAACAAAGCCCCTGCCCCTGCCACCAAGCCCCTCCCCCTGCCACCAAGACTCTCCCCCAACACCAAGCCCCTCCCCCGACACCAAGCCCCTCCTCCTGCCACCAAGCCTTTCCCCCTGCCACCAAACCCCTCCCCCTGCCACCAAGCCTCTCCCCAAACACCAAGCCCCTCCCCCTGCCACCAAGCCCCTCCCCCTGCCACCAAGCCTCTCCCCCTGCCACCAAGCCTCTCCCCCTGCCACCAAGCCACTCCCCCAGCCACCAAGCCTCTCCCCCTGCCACCAAGCCTTTCTCTCTGCCACCAAGCCCCTCCCCCTGCCACCAAGCCCCTCCCCCTGCCACCAAGCCTCTCCCCCTGCCACCAAGCCTCTCCCCCTGCCACCAAGCCCCTCCCCCTGCCACCAAGCCTCTCCCCCAACATCAAGCCCCTCCCCCTGCCACCAAGCCTTTTCCCCTGCCACCAAGCCCCTTCCCCTGCCACCAAGCCTCTCCCCCAACACCAAGCCCCTCCCCCTGCCACCAAGCCCCTCCCACTGCCACCAGGCCTCTCCCCCTGCCACCAAGCCTCTCCCCCTGCCACCAACCCCCTCCCCCTGACACCAAGCCCCTCCCCCTGCCACCAGGCCTCTCCCCCTGCAACCAAGCCCCTCCCACTGCCACCAGGCCTCTCCCCCTGCCACCAAGCCTCTCCCCCTGCCACCAAGCCCCTCCCCCTGCCACCAAGCCTCTCCCCCTGCCACCAAGCCCCTCCCCCTGCCACCAAGCCCCTCCCCCTGCCACCAAGCCCCTCCCCCTGCCACCAAGCCCCTCCCCCTGCCACCAAGCCTTCTCCCCCTGACACCAAGCCCCTCCCCCTGCCACCAAGCCTCTCTCCCTGCCACCAAGCCCCTCTCCCTGCCACCAAGCCTTTCCCCCTGCCACCAAGCCCCTCCCCCGACACCAAGCCCCTCCCCCTGCCACCAAGCCCCTCTCCCTGCCACCAAGCCCCTCCCCCTGCCACCAAGCCTAGAATTATTGAAAGTGAATGCTCTGTCTGTGTAGCCACAGAATGTTATGTGTCTGTCTAGTCTGTGTTTTATGAATGTGCATAACAATACAAAACTGAATAACAATACTTGTTTATACATAACAGATCAGAAGGTTGGAGACGGACAGGAGGGTGTGTTCATAACAGACAGGAGGGTGTGTTCATAACAGATCAGAAGGTTGGAGACGGACAGGAGGGTGTGTTTATAACAGACAGGAGGGTGTGTTCATAACAGATCAGAAGGTTGGAGACGGACAGGAGGGTGTGTTCATAACAGATCAGAAGGTTGGAGATGGACAGGAGGGTGTGTTCATAACAGATCAAAAGGTAGGAGACGGACAGGAGGGTGTGTTCATAACAGATCAGAAGGTTGGAGACGGACAGGAGGGTGTGTTCATAACAGATCAGATGGTTGGAGACGGACAGGAGGGTGTGTTCATAACAGACAGGAGGGTGTGTTCATAACGGACAGGAGGGTGTGTTCGTAACGGACAGGAGGGTGTGTTCATAACAGATCAGAAGGTTGGAGACGGACAGGAGGGTGTGTTCATAACAGTTCAGAAGGTTGGAGACGGACAGGAGGGTGTGTTCATAACAGACAGGAGGGTGTGTTCATAACAGTTCAGAAGGTTGGAGACAGACAGGAGGGTGTGTTCATAACAGATCAGAAGGTTGGAGACGGACAGGAGGGTGTGTTCATACCAGTTCAGAAGGTTGGAGACAGACAGGAGGGTGTGTTCATAACAGTTCAGAAGGTTGGAGACGGACAGGAGGGTGTGTTCATACCAGATCAGAAGGTTGGAGACGGACAGGAGGGTGTGTTCGTAACAGATCAGAAGGTTGGAGACGGACAGGAGGGTGTGTTCATACCAGATCAGAAGGTTGGAGACGGACAGGAGGGTGTGTTCGTAACAGATCAGAAGGTTGGAGACGGACAGGAGGGTGTGTTCATACCAGATCAGAAGGTTGGAGACGGACAGGAGGGTGTGTTCGTAACAGATCAGAAGGTTGGAGACGGACAGGAGGGTGTGTTCATAACAGATCAGGAAGGTGTGTGCAGACAGACAGGAGGGTGTGTTCATAACAGATCAGAAGGTTGGAGACAGACAGGAGGGTGTGTTCATAACAGATCAGAAGGTTGGAGACAGACAGGAGGGTGTGTTCATAACAGATCAGAAGGTTGGAGACAGACAGGAGGGTGTGTTCATAACAGATCAGAAGGTTGGAGATGGACAGGAGGGTGTGTTCATAACAGATCAGAAGGTTGGAGACGGACAGGAGGGTGTGTTCATAACAGATCAACTGTTGTACCTTGTTATGAAGCGAATAGATCCATGTTGTGTCACGTTTCTGACATTATTTCCTTTGTTTTGTATTTATTTAGTTGATCAGGGCGCGGAGGCCGGAGAGGGAGCAGCCTAGGGACCTAGGGGCCGGAGAGGGAGCAGCCTAGGGACCTAGGGGCCGGAGAGGGAGCAGCCTAGGGACCTAGGGGCCGGAGAAGGAGCAGCCTGGTGACCTAGAGTCCGGAGAGGGAGCAGCCTGGTGACGTAGAGGCCGGAGAGGGAGCAGCCTGGTGACCTAGGGGCCAGAGAGGGAGCAGCCTGGTGACCTAGGGGCCAGACAGGGAGCAGCCTGGTGACCTAGAGGCCGGAGAGGGAGCAGCCTGGTGACCTAGAGGCCGGAGAGGGAGCAGCCTGGTGACCTAGAGGCCGGAGAGGGAGCAGCCTGGTGACCTAGAGGCCGTAGAGGGAGCAGCCTGGTGACGTAGAGGCTTGAGAGGGAGCAGCCTGGTGACCTAGAGGCCGGAGAGGGAGCAGCCTGGTGACCTAGAGGCCGTAGAGGGAGCAGCCTGGTGACGTAGAGGTCGGAGAGGGAGCAGCCTGGTGACGTAGAGGTCGGAGAGGGAGCAACCTGGTGACGTAGAGGCCGGAGAGGGAGCAGCCAGGTGACGTAGGGGCTGGAGAGGGAGCAGCCTGGTGACCTAGGGACCGGAGAGGGAGCAGCCTGGTGACGTAGGGGCCGGAGAGGGAGCAGCCTGGTGACCTAGGGGCCGTAGAGGGAGCAGCCTGGTGACCTAGGGGCCGGAGAGGGAGCAGCCTGGTGACCTAGGGGCCGTAGAGGGAGCAGCCTGGTGACCTAGAGGCCGGAGAGGGAGCAGCCTGGTGACCTAGGGGCCGTAGAGGGAGCAGCCTGGTGACCTAGAGGCCGGAGAGGGAGCAGCCTGGTGACCTAGGGGTCGGAGAGGGAGCAGCCTGGTGACCTAGAGGCTGGAGAGGGAGCAGCCTAGGGACCTAGGGCCCGGAGAAGGAGTAGCCTGGTGACGTAGAGGTCGGAGAGGGAGCAGCCTGGTGACGTAGAGGCCGGAGAGGGAGCAGCCTGGTGACCTAGAGGTCATAGAGGGAGCAGCCTGGTGACGTAGAGGCCGGAGAGGGAGCAGCCTGGTGACCTAGAGGCTGGAGAGGGAGCAGCCTGGTGACCTTGTGGCCGGAGAGGGTGCAGCCTGGTGACGTAGAGGTCGGAGAGGGAGCAGCCTGGTGACGTAGAGGCTGGAGAGGGAGCAGCCTGGTGACGTGGAGGCCGGAGAGGGAGCAGCCTGGTGACCTAGAGGTCGGAGAGGGAGCAGCCTGGTGACGTAGAGGCCGGAGAGGGAGCAGCCTGGTGACCTAGAGGTCGGAGAGGGAGCAGCCTGGTGACGTAGAGGCCGGAGAGGGAGCAGCCTGGTGACGTAGAGGCCGGAGAGGGAGCAGCTTGGTGACCTAGAGGCCGGAGAGGGAGCAGCCTGGTGACCTAGAGGCCGGAGAGGGAGCAGCCTGGTGAAGTAGAGGTCGGAGAGGGAGCAGCCTGGTGACCTAGAGACCGGAGAGGGAGCAGCCTGGTGACCTAGAGGCCGGAGAGGGAGCAGCCTGGTGAAGTAGAGGTCGGAGAGGGAGCAGCCTGGTGACCTAGGGGCCGGAGAGGGAGCAGCCTGGTGACCTAGGTCCCGGAGAGGGAGCAGCCTGGTGACCTAGGGGCCGGAGAGGGAGCAGCCTGGTGAAGTAGAGGCCGGAGAGGGAGCAGCCTGGTGACGTAGAGGCCGGAGAGGGTGCAGCCTGGTGAAGTAGAGGCCGGAGAGGGAGCAGCCTGGTGACCTAGGGGCCGGAGAGGGAGCAGCCTGGTGACGTAGAGGTCGGAGAGGGAGCAGCCTGGTGACCTAGAGGCCGGAGAGGGAGAAGCCTGGTGACCTAGGGGCCGGAGAGGGAGCAGCCTGGTGACGTAGAGGCCGGAGAGGGAGCAGCCTGGTGACGTAGAGGTCGGAGAGGGAGCAGCCTGGTGACGTAGAGGCCGGAGAGGGAGCAGCCTGGTGACCTAGAGGCCGGAGAGGGAGCAGCCTGGTGACCTAGAGGCCGTAGAGGGAGCAGCCTGGTGAAGTAGAGGTCGGAGAGGGAGCAGCCTGGTGACGTAGAGGCCGGAGAGGGAGCAGCCTTGTGACGTAGAGGTCGGAGAGGGCGCAGCCTGGTGACCTAGGGGCCGGAGAGGGAGCAGCTTGGTGACCTAGAGGCCGGAGAGGGAGCAGCCTGGTGACCTAGAGGCCGTAGAGGGAGCAGCCTGGTGACCCAGAGGTCGGAGAGGGAGCAGCCTGGTGACGTAGAGGTCGGAGAGGGAGCAGCCTGGTGACCTAGGGGTCGGAGAGGGAGCAGCCTGGTGAAGTAGAGGCCGTAGAGGGAGCAGCCTGGTGAAGTAGAGGTCGGAGAGGGAGCAGCCTGGTGAAGTAGAGGTCTTAGAGGGAGCAGCCTGGTGATGTAGAGGCCGGAGAGGGAGCAGCCTGGTGACCTAGGGGCCCTAGAGGGAGCAGCCTGGTGACCTAGAGGCCGTAGAGGGAGCAGCCTGGTGAAGTAGAGGCCGGAGAGGGAGCAGCCTGGTGACCTAGAGGCCGGAGAGGGAGCAGCCTGGTGACCTAAGGGCCTTAGAGGTAGCACACATGACAGGTGACTACTTACTAGCGCGTGGGTTTGTGATATTGTTGATGAGACCAGTGTTCATTTCTATTAAACCTGCTTAAAGAAGTTAATCATTACTAGTGAATTTACATTGTGCTTTGTTCTGGTAAAATCTGAAACAAAAAGGTATTTTTCATTGGCAGACTTAAACGGCAGAAAATAAATTATTTGCACAAAAAAGCAAATAAGACTATATTGATAAAATATAATTTACATTATAGTTGTTGAAGGCTTATATTTAGCCTCGGTATAATTTTACAAGCCCTGAATTCATTCGATTACTGCTGACTGTATATATAGTGAATCGTCCATCTGTTTGAAAACACGGAGATGTGATTTTTCTTTTTAGGCCATATCACCCTGCTGTCAACCTTACACGTGGTGGCAGAGACTAAGCAGCTTGCAGAGCCAGTGATACAGTAACAGACACTACCTCTAGGGTGTCTCCCACATGATACCCCATCCGACTATATAGTGCACTACATTAGACCAGAGCCATGTCATGAGTAATGCACTATATAGGGAATAGGGTGCCATTGAGGAAGCTAGTGCACTACTGTTGACCAGGGCCCATAGTGCACTACTGTTGACCAGGGCCCATAGTGCATTACTGTTGACCAGGACCCATAGTGCACTACTGTTGACCAGGACCCATAATGCACTACTGTTGACCAGGGCCCAGAGTGCACTACTGTTGACCAGGACCCATAGTGCACTACTGTTGACCAGGGCCCATAATGCACTACTGTTGACCAGGGCCCATAATGCACTACTGTTGACCAGGGCCCATAGTGCACTACTGTTGACCAGGGCCCATAATGCACTACTGTTGACCAGGGCCCATAGTGCACTACTGTTGACCAGGGCCCGTAGTGCACTACTGTTGACCAGGGCCCGTAGTGCACTACTGTTGACCAGGGCCCATACTGCACTACTGTTGACCAGGACCCATAATGCACTACTGTTGACCAGGGCCCATAGTGCACTACTGTTGACCAGGGCCCATAATGCACTACTGTTGACCAGGGCCCATAGTGCACTACTGTTGACCAGGGCCCGTAGTGCACTACTGTTGACCAGGGCCCATAATGCACTACTGTTGACCAGGACCCATAGTGCACTACTGTTGACCAGGGCCCATAATGCACTACTGTTGACCAGGACCCATAGTGCACTACTGTTGACCAGGGCCCATAGTGCACTACTGTTGACCAGGACCCATAGTGCGCTACTGTTGACCAGGACCCATAGTGCACTACTGTTGACCAGGGCCCGTAGTGCACTACTGTTGACCAGGGCACGTAGTGCACTACTGTTGACCAGGACCCATAGTGCGCTACTGTTGACCAGGGCCCGTAGTGCATTACTGTTGACCAGGACCCATAATGCACTACTGTTGACCAGGGCCCATAGTGCGCTACTGTTGACCAGGGCCCATAGTGCACTACTGTTGACCAGGGCCCGTAGTGCACTACTGTTGACCAGGGCCCATAGTGCGCTACTGTTGACCAGGGCCCGTAGTGCATTACTGTTGACCAGGGCCCATAGTGCACTACTGTTGACCAGGGACCATAGTGCACTACTGTTGACCAGGGCCCGTAGTGCACTACTGTTGACCAGGGCCCGTAGTGCACTACTGTTGACCAGGACCCATAGTGCACTACTGTTGACCAGGGCCCATAATGCACTACTGTTGACCAGGGCCCGTAGTGCACTACTGTTGACCAGGGCCCGTAGTGCACTACTATATTGGGATAGGGTGCCATTTGGGCTGTAGCCAGTGTATGAGGGGAGGAAGAGGATGAAGAGGAAGAGGAAGTGTCCCTGAAGAAGAGGAGGAAGAGGTAGTGTCCCTGAAGAAGAGGAGGATGAGGTAGTGTCCCTGAAGAAGAGGAGGCAGAGGTAGTGTCCCTGAAGAAGAGGAGGCAGAGGCAGTGTCCCTGAAGAAGAGGAGGCAGAGGTAGTGTCCCTGAAGAAGAGGAGGGTGAGGTAGTGTCCCTGAAGAAGAGGAGGAAGAGGCAGTGTCCCTGAAGAAGAGGAGGAGGTAGTGTCCCTGAAGAAGAGGAGGAGGTAGTGTCCCTGAAGAAGAGGAGGATGAGGTAGTGTCCCTGAAGAAGAGGAGGAAGAGGTAGTGTCCCTGAAGAAGAGGAGGATGAGGTAGTGTCCCTGAAGAAGAGGAGGATGAGGTAGTGTCCCTGAAGAAGAGGAGGATGAGGTAGTGTCCCTGAAGAAGAGGAGGAAGAGGTAGTGTCCCTGAAGAAGAGGAGGATGAGGTAGTGTCCCTGAAGAAGAGGAGGATGAGGTAGTGTCCCTGAAGAAGAGGGGGAAGAGGAAGTGTCCCTGAAGAAGAGGAGGAAGAGGTAGTGTCCCTGAAGAAGAGGAGGGAGAGGTAGTGTCCCTGAAGAAGAGGAGGAGGAGGAAGTGTCCCTGAAGAAGAGTTGGTTGAGAAAAGGAGGAAATAGAGAAAGAAACTACAAAGAAGACAGACCATCAAAAATGAAAAAAACAAATCAGTCCGAATCTTTTAGTTGAGAGGATTTTCTTCCACCAAGGTTAGTTTATCACAGCAAATGACCTGAATGTTGTGAGTGCTGTCTGCCGCAGGTTGGAGCAGAAGAACATTCCCGTCAACATGGTTGATAACCTGGTCTTCCTCTAGACACAGTCATTTTTCACTAGACAGGTATACACAGAGAGGCCAGGTAAGGACTACAAGGAGAATCCTCTGGGACCGAGCCTTGTGCAGTGTTGCATTTCTCTCTGACAGCATCCCAAACCACACTCTATTCCCTAAAGGCGCTTGTCAAAAGTAGTGCACTACAAAGGGAATAGGTTGCTAATTTGGGATCTGGACAAAAGTAGTGCACTACAAAGGGAATAGGGTGCCAGTTTGGGAGACACACACTATTTGAGAGATACCTAATCCAACTAAATCCTCTAATTCACACTGCCCATTCCTGGAGATAATTACATCCTCAAATTCACACTGCCCAGTCCTGGAGATAACTATATCCTCTAATTCACACTGCCCAGTCCTGGAGATAACTACATCCTCTAATTCACACTGCCCAGTCCTGGAGATAACTACACCCTTTAATTCACACTGCCCAGTCCTGGAGATAACTATATCCTCTAATTCACACTGCCCAGTCCTGGAGATAACTATATATAATAATTCACACTGCCCAGTCCTGGAGATAACTACATCCTCTAATTCACACTGCCCAGTCCTGGAGATAACTATATATAATAATTCACACTGCCCAGTCCTGGAGATAACTATATATAATAATTCACACTGCCCAGTCCTGGAGATAACTATATCCTCTAATTCACACTGCCCAGTCCTGGAGATAACTACATATACTAATTCACACTGTCCAGTCCTGGAGATAACTATATCCTCTAATTCACACTGCCCAGTCCTGGAGATAACTACATCCTCTAATTCACACTGCCCAGTCCTGGAGATAACTACATCCTCTAATTCACACTGCCCAGTCCTGGAGATAACTATATCCTCTAATTCACACTGCCCAGTCCTGGAGATAACTATATATACTAATTCACACTGCCCAGTCCTGGAGATAACTATATCCTCTAATTCACACTGCCCAGTCCTGGAGATAACTATATCCTCTAATTCACACTGCCCAGTCCTTGAGATAACTATATCCTCTAATTCACACTGCCCAGTCCTGGAGATAACTATATATACTAGTTCACACTGCCCAGTCCTGGAGATAACTATATCCTCTAATTCACACTGCCCAGTCCTGGAGATAACTATATATACTTTTTCACACTGCCCAGTCCTGGAGATAACTATATCCTCTAATTCACACTGCCCAGTCCTGGAGATAACTATATCCTCTAATTCACACTGCCCAGTCCTGGAGATAACTATATATACTAATTCACACTGTCCAGTCCTGGAGATAACTATATCCTCTAATTCACACTGCCCAGTCCTGGAGATAACTATATCCTCTAATTCACACTGCCCAGTCCTGGAGATAACTATATATAATACTTCACACTGCCCAGTCCTGGAGATAACTATATCCTCTAATTCACACTGCCCAGTCCTGGAGATAACTACATCCTCTAATTCACACTGCCCAGTCCTGGAGATAACTACATCCTCTAATTCACACTGCCCAGTCCTGGAGATAACTATATCCTCTAATTCACACTGACCAGTCCTGGAGATAACTATATCCTCTAATTCACACTGCCCAGTCCTGGAGATAACTATATATACTAATTCACACTGCCCAGTCCTGGAGATAACTATATATACTAATTCACACTGCCCAGTCCTGGAGATAACTACATCCTCTAATTCACACTGCCCAGTCCTGGAGATAACTATATCCTCTAATTCACACTGCCCAGTCCTGGAGATAACTATATATACTAATTCACACTGACCAGTCCTGGAGATAACTATATCCTCTAATTCACACTGCCCAGTCCTGGAGATAACTATATATACTAATTCACACTGCCCAGTCCTGGAGATAACTATATATAATAATTCACACTGTCCAGTCCTGGAGATAACTACATCCTCTAATTCACACTGCCCAGTCCTGGAGATAACTACATCCTCTAATTCACACTGCCCAGTCCTGGAGATAACTATTTATACTAATTCACACTGCCCAGTCCTGGAGATAACTACATCCTCTAATTCACACTGCCCAGTCCTGGAGATAACTATATCCTCTAATTCACACTGCCCAGTCCTGGAGATAACTATATCCTCTAATTCACACTGCCCAGTCCTGGAGATAACTATATCCTCTAATTCACACTGCCCAGTCCTGGAGATAACTATATCCTCTAATTCACACTGCCCAGTCCTGGAGATAACTATATCCTCTAATTCACACTGCCCAGTCCTGGAGATAACTATTTCCTCTAATTCACACTGCCCAGTCCTGGAGATAACTATATCCTCTAATTCACACTGCCCAGTCCTGGAGATAACTATATCCTCTAATTCACACTGCCCAGTCCTGGAGATAACTATATCCTATAATTCACACTGCCCAGTCCTGGAGATAACTATATCCTCTAATTCACACTGCCCAGTCCTGGAGATAACTACATCCTCTAATTCACACTGCCCAGTCCTGGAGATAACTACATCCTCTAATTCACACTGCCCAGTCCTGGAGATAACTATATATACTAATTCACACTGCCCAGTCCTGGAGATAACTATATCCTCTAATTCACACTGCCCAGTCCTGGAGATAACTACATCCTCTAATTCACACTGCCCAGTCCTGGAGATAACTACATCCTCTAATTCACACTGCCCAGTCCTGGAGATACCTATATCCTCTAATTCACACTGCCCAGTCCTGGAGATAACTATATATACTAATTCACACTGCCCAGTCCTGGAGATAACTACATCCTCTAATTCACACTGCCCAGTCCTGGAGATAACTATTTATACTAATTCACACTGCCCAGTCCTGGAGATAACTACATATAATAATTCACACTGCCCAGTCCTGGAGATAACTATTTATACTAATTCACACTGCCCAGTCCTGGAGATAACTACATCCTCTAATTCACACTGCCCAGTCCTGGAGATAACTATTTATACTAATTCACACTGCCCAGTCCTGGAGATAACTACATCCTCTAATTCACACTGCCCAGTCCTGGAGATAACTATATCCTCTAATTCACACTGCCCAGTCCTGGAGATAACTATATCCTCTAATTCACACTGCCCAGTCCTGGAGATAACTATATCCTCTAATTCACACTGCCCAGTCCTGGAGATAACTATATCCTCTAATTCACACTGCCCAGTCCTGGAGATAACTACATCCTCTAATTCACACTGTCCAGTCCTGGAGATAACTATATCCTCTAATTCACACTGCCCAGTCCTGGAGATAACTATATCCTCTAATTCACACTGCCCAGTCCTGGAGATAACTATATCCTCTAATTCACACTGCCCAGTCCTGGAGATAACTATATCCTCTAATTCACACTGCCCAGTCCTGGAGATAACTACATCCTCTAATTCACACTGCCCAGTCCTGGAGATAACTATATCCTCTAATTCACACTGCCCAGTCCTGGAGATAACTACATCCTCTAATTCACACTGCCCAGTCCTGGAGATAACTATATATACTAATTCACACTGCCCAGTCCTGGAGATAACTATATCCTCTAATTCACACTGCCCAGTCCTGGAGATAACTACATCCTCTAATTCACACTGCCCAGTCCTGGAGATAACTACATCCTCTAATTCACACTGCCCAGTCCTGGAGATACCTATATCCTCTAATTCACACTGCCCAGTCCTGGAGATAACTATATATACTAATTCACACTGCCCAGTCCTGGAGATAACTACATCCTCTAATTCACACTGCCCAGTCCTGGAGATAACTATTTATACTAATTCACACTGCCCAGTCCTGGAGATAACTACATATAATAATTCACACTGCCCAGTCCTGGAGATAACTATTTATACTAATTCACACTGCCCAGTCCTGGAGATAACTACATCCTCTAATTCACACTGCCCAGTCCTGGAGATAACTACATCCTCTAATTCACACTGCCCAGTCCTGGAGATAACTATATATACTAATTCACACTGCCCAGTCCTGGAGATAACTATATCCTCTAATTCACACTGCCCAGTCCTGGAGATAACTACATCCTCTAATTCACACTGCCCAGTCCTGGAGATAACTACATCCTCTAATTCACACTGCCCAGTCCTGGAGATAACTATTTATACTAATTCACACTGCCCAGTCCTGGAGATAACTACATCCTCTAATTCACACTGCCCAGTCCTGGAGATAACTATATCCTCTAATTCACACTGCCCAGTCCTGGAGATAACTATATCCTCTAATTCACACTGCCCAGTCCTGGAGATAACTATATCCTCTAATTCACACTGCCCAGTCCTGGAGATAACTATATCCTCTAATTCACACTGCCCAGTCCTGGAGATAACTACATCCTCTAATTCACACTGCCCAGTCCTGGAGATAACTATATCCTCTAATTCACACTGCCCAGTCCTGGAGATAACTATATCCTCTAATTCACACTGCCCAGTCCTGGAGATAACTAAATCCTCTAATTCACACTGTCCAGTCCTGGAGATAACTATATCCTCTAATTCACACTGCCCAGTCCTGGAGATAACTATATCCTCTAATTCACACTGCCCAGTCCTGGAGATAACTATATCCTCTAATTCACACTGCCCAGTCCTGGAGATAACTATATCCTATAATTCACACTGCCCAGTCCTGGAGATAACTATATCCTCTAATTCACACTGCCCAGTCCTGGAGATAACTACATCCTCTAATTCACACTGCCCAGTCCTGGAGATAACTACATCCTCTAATTCACACTGCCCAGTCCTGGAGATAACTATATATACTAATTCACACTGCCCAGTCCTGGAGATAACTATATCCTCTAATTCAAACTGCCCAGTCCTGGAGATAACTACATCCTCTAATTCACACTGCCCAGTCCTGGAGATAACTACATCCTCTAATTCACACTGCCCAGTCCTGGAGATACCTATATCCTCTAATTCACACTGCCCAGTCCTGGAGATAACTATATATACTAATTCACACTGCCCAGTCCTGGAGATAACTATATATACTAATTCACACTGCCCAGTCCTGGAGATAACTATATCCTCTAATTCACACTGCCCAGTCCTGGAGATAACTATATATACTAATTCACACTGCCCAGTCCTGGAGATAACTATATATACTAATTCACACTGCCCAGTCCTGGAGATAACTACATCCTCTAATTCACACTTCCCAGTCCTGGAGATAACTATATATACTAATTCACACTGCCCAGTCCTGGAGATACCTACATCCTCTAATTCACACTGTCCAGTCCTGGAGATAACTACATCCTCTAATTCACACTGCCCAGTCCTGGAGATAACTATATCCTCTAATTCACACTGCCCAGTCCTGGTGATAACTATATATACTAATTCACACTGCCCAGTCCTGGAGATAACTACATCCTCTAATTCACACTGCCCAGTCCTGGAGATAACTATATATACTAATTCACACTGCCCAGTCCTGGAGATACCTACATCCTCTAATTCACACTGCCCAGTCCTGGAGATAACTACATCCTCTAATTCACACTGCCCAGTCCTGGAGATAACTATATCCTCTAATTCACACTGCCCAGTCCTGGAGATAACTATATATACTAATTCACACTGCCCAGTCCTGGAGATAACTACATCCTCTAATTCACACTGCCCAGTCCTGGAGATAACTATATCCTCTAATTCACACTGCCCAGTCCTGGAGATAACTACATCCTCTAATTCACACTGCCCAGTCCTGGAGATACCTACATCCTCTAATTCACACTGCCCAGTCCTGGAGATAACTGTATATACTAATTCACACTGCCCAGTCCTGGAGATAACTACATCCTCTAATTCACACTGCCCAGTCCTGGAGATAACTATATATACTAATTCACACTGCCCAGTCCTGGAGATAACTATATATACTAATTCACACTGCCCAGTCCTGGAGATAACTATATCCTCTAATTCACACTGCCCAGTCCTGGAGATAACTACATCCTCTAATTCACACTGCCCAGTCCTGGAGATAACTATATCCTCTAATTCACACTGCCCAGTCCTGGAGATAACTATATCCTCTAATTCACACTGCCCAGTCCTGGAGATAACTATATCCTCTAATTCACACTGCCCAGTCCTGGAGATAACTACATCCTCTAATTCACACTGCCCAGTCCTGGAGATAACTATATCCTCTAATTCACACTGCTCAGTCCTGGAGATAACTATATATACTAATTCACACTGCCCAGTCCTGGAGATAACTACATCCTCTAATTCACACTGTCCAGTCCTGGAGATAACTATATATAATAATTCACACTGTCCAGTCCTGGAGATAACTACATCCTCTAATTCACACTGCCCAGTCCTGGAGATAACTATATATACTAATTCACACTGCCCAGTCCTGGAGATAACTACATCCTCTAATTCACACTGCCCAGTCCTGGAGATAACTATATCCTCTAATTCACACTGCCCAGTCCTGGAGATAACTATATCCTCTAATTCACACTGCCCAGTCCTGGAGATAACTACATCCTCTAATTCACACTGCCCAGTCCTGGAGATAACTATATATACTAATTCACACTGCCCAGTCCTGGAGATAACTATATCCTCTAATTCACACTGCCCAGTCCTGGAGATAACTACATCCTCTAATTCACACTGCCCAGTCCTGGAGATAACTATATCCTCTAATTCACACTGTCCAGTCCTGGAGATAACTATATCCTCTAATTCACACTGCCCAGTCCTGGAGATTACTATATCCTCTAATTCACACTGCCCAGTCCTGGAGATAACTATATCCTCTAATTCACACTGTCCAGTCCTGGAGATAACTATATCCTCTAATTCACACTGTCCAGTCCTGGAGATAACTATATCCTCTAATTCACACTGCCCAGTCCTGGAGATAACTATATCCTCTAATTCACACTGCCCAGTCCTGGAGATAACTATATCCTCTAATTCACACTGCCCAGTCCTGGAGATAACTATATATACTAATTCACACTGCCCAGTCCTGGAGATAACTATATCCTCTAATTCACACTTCCCAGTCCTGGAGATTACTATATATACTAATTCACACTGCCCAGTCCTGGAGATAACTATATATAATAATTCACACTGCCCAGTCCTGGAGATAACTACATCCTCTAATTCACACTGCCCAGTCCTGGAGATAACTATATCCTCTAATTCACACTGCCCAGTCCTGGAGATAACTAAATCCTCTAATTCACACTGCCCAGTCCTGGAGACAACTATATATACTAATTCACACTGCCCAGTCCTGGAGATAACTATATCCTCTAATTCACACTGCCCAGTCCTGGAGATAACTATATCCTCTAATTCACACTGCCCAGTCCTGGAGATAACTACATCCTCTAATTCACACTGCCCAGTCCTGGAGATAACTATATATACTAATTCACACTGTCCAGTCCTGGAGATACCTACATCCTCTAATTCACACTGCCCAGTCCTGGAGATAACTATATATACTAATTCACACTGCCCAGTCCTGGAGATAACTATATCCTCTAATTCACACTGCCCAGTCCTGGAGATAACTATATATACTAATTCACACTGCCCAGTCCTGGAGATAACTATATATACTAATTCACACTGCCCAGTCCTGGAGATAACTATATCCTCTAATTCACACTGCCCAGTCCTGGAGATAACTATATCCTCTAATTCACACTGCCCAGTCCTGGAGATAACTATATATACTAATTCACACTGCCCAGTCCTGGAGATAACTACATCCTCTAATTCACACTTCCCAGTCCTGGAGATAACTATATATACTAATTCACACTGCCCAGTCCTGGAGATACCTACATCCTCTAATTCACACTGTCCAGTCCTGGAGATAACTACATCCTCTAATTCACACTGCCCAGTCCTGGAGATAACTATATCCTCTAATTCACACTGCCCAGTCCTGGAGATAACTATATATACTAATTCACACTGCCCAGTCCTGGAGATAACTACATCCTCTAATTCACACTGCCCAGTCCTGGAGATAACTATATATACTAATTCACACTGCCCAGTCCTGGAGATACCTACATCCTCTAATTCACACTGCCCAGTCCTGGAGATAACTACATCCTCTAATTCACACTGCCCAGTCCTGGAGATAACTATATCCTCTAATTCACACTGCCCACTCCTGGAGATAACTATATATACTAATTCACACTGCCCAGTCCTGGAGATAACTACATCCTCTAATTCACACTGCCCAGTCCTGGAGATAACTATATCCTCTAATTCACACTGCCCAGTCCTGGAGATAACTACATCCTCTAATTCACACTGCCCAGTCCTGGAGATACCTACATCCTCTAATTCACACTGCCCAGTCCTGGAGATAACTGTATATACTAATTCACACTGCCCAGTCCTGGAGATAACTACATCCTCTAATTCACACTGCCCAGTCCTGGAGATAACTATATATACTAATTCACACTGCCCAGTCCTGGAGATAACTATATATACTAATTCACACTGCCCAGTCCTGGAGATAACTATATCCTCTAATTCACACTGCCCAGTCCTGGAGATAACTACATCCTCTAATTCACACTGCCCAGTCCTGGAGATAACTATATCCTCTAATTCACACTGCCCAGTCCTGGAGATAACTATATCCTCTAATTCACACTGCCCAGTCCTGGAGATAACTATATCCTCTAATTCACACTGCCCAGTCCTGGAGATAACTACATCCTCTAATTCACACTGCCCAGTCCTGGAGATAACTATATCCTCTAATTCACACTGCTCAGTCCTGGAGATAACTATATATACTAATTCACACTGCCCAGTCCTGGAGATAACTACACCCTCTAATTCACACTGTCCAGTCCTGGAGATAACTATATATAATAATTCACACTGTCCAGTCCTGGAGATAACTATATCCTCTAATTCACACTGCCCAGTCCTGGAGATAACTATATCCTCTAATTCACACTGCCCAGTCCTGGAGATAACTACATCCTCTAATTCACACTGCCCAGTCCTGGAGATAACTATATATACTAATTCACACTGCCCAGTCCTGGAGATAACTATATCCTCTAATTCACACTGCCCAGTCCTGGAGATAACTACATCCTCTAATTCACACTGCCCAGTCCTGGAGATAACTATATCCTCTAATTCACACTGTCCAGTCCTGGAGATAACTATATCCTCTAATTCACACTGCCCAGTCCTGGAGATAACTATATCCTCTAATTCACACTGCCCAGTCCTGGAGATAACTATATCCTCTAATTCACACTGTCCAGTCCTGGAGATAACTATATCCTCTAATTCACACTGCCCAGTCCTGGAGATAACTATATCCTCTAATTCACACTGTCCAGTCCTGGAGATAACTATATCCTCTAATTCACACTGCCCAGTCCTGGAGATAACTATATCCTCTAATTCACACTGCCCAGTCCTGGAGATAACTATATCCTCTAATTCACACTGCCCAGTCCTGGAGATAACTATATCCTCTAATTCACACTGCCCAGTCCTGGAGATAACTACATCCTCTAATTCACACTGCCCAGTCCTGGAGATAACTATATATACTAATTCACACTGTCCAGTCCTGGAGATACCTACATCCTCTAATTCACACTGCCCAGTCCTGGAGATAACTATATATACTAATTCACACTGCCCAGTCCTGGAGATAACTATATCCTCTAATTCACACTGCCCAGTCCTGGAGATAACTATATATACTAATTCACACTGCCCAGTCCTGGAGATGACTATATATACTAATTCACACTGCCCAGTCCTGGAGATAACTATATCCTCTAATTCACACTGCCCAGTCCTGGAGATAACTATATCCTCTAATTCACACTGCCCAGTCCTGGAGATAACTATATATACTAATTCACACTGCCCAGTCCTGGAGATAACTACATCCTCTAATTCACACTTCCCAGTCCTGGAGATAACTATATATACTAATTCACACTGCCCAGTCCTGGAGATACCTACATCCTCTAATTCACACTGTCCAGTCCTGGAGATAACTACATCCTCTAATTCACACTGCCCAGTCCTGGAGATAACTATATCCTCTAATTCACACTGCCCAGTCCTGGAGATAACTATATATACTAATTCACACTGCCCAGTCCTGGAGATAACTACATCCTCTAATTCACACTGCCCAGTCCTGGAGATAACTATATATACTAATTCACACTGCCCAGTCCTGGAGATACCTACATCCTCTAATTCACACTGCCCAGTCCTGGAGATAACTACATCCTCTAATTCACACTGCCCAGTCCTGGAGATAACTATATATACTAATTCACACTGCCCAGTCCTGGAGATAACTACATCCTCTAATTCACACTGCCCAGTCCTGGAGATAACTATATCCTCTAATTCACACTGCCCAGTCCTGGAGATAACTACATCCTCTAATTCACACTGCCCAGTCCTGGAGATACCTACATCCTCTAATTCACACTGCCCAGTCCTGGAGATAACTGTATATACTAATTCACACTGCCCAGTCCTGGAGATAACTACATCCTCTAATTCACACTGCCCAGTCCTGGAGATAACTATATATACTAATTCACACTGCCCAGTCCTGGAGATAACTATATATACTAATTCACACTGCCCAGTCCTGGAGATAACTATATCCTCTAATTCACACTGCCCAGTCCTGGAGATAACTACATCCTCTAATTCACACTGCCCAGTCCTGGAGATAACTATATCCTCTAATTCACACTGCCCAGTCCTGGAGATAACTATATCCTCTAATTCACACTGCCCAGTCCTGGAGATAACTATATCCTCTAATTCACACTGCCCAGTCCTGGAGATAACTACATCCTCTAATTCACACTGCCCAGTCCTGGAGATAACTATATCCTCTAATTCACACTGCTCAGTCCTGGAGATAACTATATATACTAATTCACACTGCCCAGTCCTGGAGATAACTACATCCTCTAATTCACACTGTCCAGTCCTGGAGATAACTATATATAATAATTCACACTGTCCAGTCCTGGAGATAACTACATCCTCTAATTCACACTGCCCAGTCCTGGAGATAACTATATATACTAATTCACACTGCCCAGTCCTGGAGATAACTACATCCTCTAATTCACACTGCCCAGTCCTGGAGATAACTATATCCTCTAATTCACACTGCCCAGTCCTGGAGATAACTATATCCTCTAATTCACACTGCCCAGTCCTGGAGATAACTACATCCTCTAATTCACACTGCCCAGTCCTGGAGATAACTATATATACTAATTCACACTGCCCAGTCCTGGAGATAACTATATCCTCTAATTCACACTGCCCAGTCCTGGAGATAACTACATCCTCTAATTCACACTGCCCAGTCCTGGAGATAACTATATCCTCTAATTCACACTGTCCAGTCCTGGAGATAACTATATCCTCTAATTCACACTGCCCAGTCCTGGAGATAACTATATCCTCTAATTCACACTGCCCAGCCTTGGAGATAACTATATCCTCTAATTCACACTGTCCAGTCCTGGAGATAACTATATCCTCTAATTCACACTGCCCAGTCCTGGAGATAACTATATCCTCTAATTCACACTGTCCAGTCCTGGAGATAACTATATCCTCTAATTCACACTGCCCAGTCCTGGAGATAACTATATCCTCTAATTCACACTGCCCAGTCCTGGAGATAACTATATCCTCTAATTCACACTGCCCAGTCCTGGAGATAACTATATATACTAATTCACACTGCCCAGTCCTGGAGATAACTATATCCTCTAATTCACACTGCCCAGTCCTGGAGATAACTATATATACTAATTCACACTGCCCAGTCCTGGAGATAACTATATATAATAATTCACACTGCCCAGTCCTGGAGATAACTATATCCTCTAATTCACACTGCCCAGTCCTGGAGATAACTATATCCTCTAATTCACACTGCCCAGTCCTGGAGATAACTACATCCTCTAATTCACACTGCCCAGTCCTGGAGATAACTATATATACTAATTCACACTGTCCAGTCCTGGAGATACCTACATCCTCTAATTCACACTGCCCAGTCCTGGAGATAACTATATATACTAATTCACACTGCCCAGTCCTGGAGATAACTATATCCTCTAATTCACACTGCCCAGTCCTGGAGATAACTATATATACTAATTCACACTGCCCAGTCCTGGAGATAACTATATATACTAATTCACACTGCCCAGTCCTGGAGATAACTATATCCTCTAATTCACACTGCCCAGTCCTGGAGATAACTATATCCTCTAATTCACACTGCCCAGTCCTGGAGATAACTATATCCTCTAATTCACACTGCCCAGTCCTGGAGATAACTACATCCTCTAATTCACACTGCCCAGTCCTGGAGATAACTATATCCTCTAATTCACACTGCCCAGTCCTGGAGATAACTACATCCTCTAATTCACACTGCCCAGTCCTGGAGATAACTACATCCTCTAATTCACACTGCCCAGTCCTGGAGATAACTATATATACTAATTCACACTGCCCAGTCCTGGAGATAACTATATCCTCTAATTCACACTGCCCGGTCCTGGAGATAACTATATCCTCTAATTCACACTGCCCAGTCCTGGAGATAACTATATATACTAATTCACACTGCCCAGTCCTGGAGATAACTATATATACTAATTCACACTGCCCAGTCCTGGAGATAACTATATATACTAATTCACACTGCCCAGTCCTGGAGATAACTATATCCTCTAATTCACACTGCCCAGTCCTGGAGATAACTATATATAATAATTCACACTGCCCAGTCCTGGAGATAACTATATCCTCTAATTCATACTGCCCAGTCCTGGAGATAACTATATCCTCTAATTCACACTGCCCAGTCCTGGAGATAACTATATCCTCTAATTCACACTGCCCAGTCCTGGAGATAACTATATCCTCTAATTCACACTGCCCAGTCCTGGAGATAACTATATCCTCTAATTCACACTGCCCAGTCCTGGAGATAACTATATCCTCTAATTCACACTGACCAGTCCTGGAGATAACTATATCCTCTAATTCACACTGCCCAGTCCTGGAGATAACTATATATACTAATTCACACTGTCCAGTCCTGGAGATAACTATATATACTAATTCACACTGCCCAGTCCTGGAGATAACTATATCCTCTAATTCACACTGTCCAGTCCTGGAGATAACTACATCCTCTAATTCACACTGCCCAGTCCTGGAGATAACTATATCCTCTAATTCACACTGCCCAGTCCTGGAGATAACTATATCCTCTAATTCACACTGTCCAGTCCTGGAGATAACTATATCCTCTAATTCACACTGCCCAGTCCTGGAGATAACTACATCCTCTAATTCACACTGCCCAGTCCTGGAGATAACTATATCCTCTAATTCACACTGCCCAGTCCTGGAGATAACTATATATAATAATTCACACTGCCCAGTCCTGGAGATAACTATATCCTCTAATTCACACTGCCCAGTCCTGGAGATAACTATATATACTAATTCACACTGCCCAGTCCTGGAGATAACTATATCCTCTAATTCACACTGCCCAGTCCTGGAGATAACTATATCCTCTAATTCACACTGTCCAGTCCTGGAGATAACTATATCCTCTAATTCACACTGCCCAGTCCTGGAGATAACTATATATACTAATTCACACTGCCCAGTCCTGGAGATAACTATATCCTCTAATTCACACTGCCCAGTCCTGGAGATAACTATATCCTCTAATTCACACTGCCCAGTCCTGGAGATAACTATATATACTAATTCACACTGTCCAGTCCTGGAGATAACTATATATACTAATTCACACTGCCCAGTCCTGGAGATAACTATATCCTCTAATTCACACTGCCCAGTCCTGGAGATAACTATATCCTCTAATTCACACTGCCCAGTCCTGTAGATAACTATATCCTCTAATTCACACTGTCCAGTCCTGGAGATACCTATCTCCTCTAATTCACACTGCCCAGTCCTGGAGATAACTATATCCTCTAATTCACACTGCCCAGTCCTGGAGATAACTATATCCTCTAATTCACACTGCCCAGTCCTGTAGATAACTATATCCTCTAATTCACACTGCCCAGTCCTGGAGATAACTATATCCTCTAATTCACACTGTCCAGTCCTGGAGATAACTATATCCTCTAATTCACACTGCCCAGTCCTGGAGATAACTATATCCTCTAATTCACACTGCCCAGTCCTGGAGATAACTATATCCTCTAATTCACACTGCCCAGTCCTGGAGATAACTATATATACTAATTCACACTGCCCAGTCCTGGAGATAACTATATCCTCTAATTCACACTGTCCAGTCCTGGAGATAACTATATCCTCTAATTCACACTGCCCGGTCCTGGAGATAACTATATCCTCTAATTCACACTGCCCAGTCCTGGAGATAACTATATATACTAATTCACACTGCCCAGTCCTGGAGATAACTATATATACTAATTCACACTGCCCAGTCCTGGAGATAACTATATATACTAATTCACACTGTCCAGTCCTGGAGATAACTATATATACTAATTCACACTGCCCAGTCCTGGAGATAACTATATCCTCTAATTCACACTGTCCAGTCCTGGAGATAACTACATCCTCTAATTCACACTGCCCAGTCCTGGAGATAACTATATCCTCTAATTCACACTGCCCAGTCCTGGAGATAACTATATCCTCTAATTCACACTGTCCAGTCCTGGAGATAACTATATCCTCTAATTCACACTGCCCAGTCCTGGAGATAACTACATCCTCTAATTCACACTGCCCAGTCCTGGAGATAACTATATCCTCTAATTCACACTGCCCAGTCCTGGAGATAACTATATATAATAATTCACACTGCCCAGTCCTGGAGATAACTATATCCTCTAATTCACACTGCCCAGTCCTGGAGATAACTATATATACTAATTCACACTGCCCAGTCCTGGAGATAACTATATCCTCTAATTCACACTGCCCAGTCCTGGAGATAACTATATCCTCTAATTCACACTGTCCAGTCCTGGAGATAACTATATCCTCTAATTCACACTGCCCAGTCCTGGAGATAACTATATATACTAATTCACACTGCCCAGTCCTGGAGATAACTATATCCTCTAATTCACACTGCCCAGTCCTGGAGATAACTATATCCTCTAATTCACACTGCCCAGTCCTGGAGATAACTATATATACTAATTCACACTGTCCAGTCCTGGAGATAACTATATATACTAATTCACACTGCCCAGTCCTGGAGATAACTATATCCTCTAATTCACACTGCCCAGTCCTGGAGATAACTATATCCTCTAATTCACACTGCCCAGTCCTGTAGATAACTATATCCTCTAATTCACACTGTCCAGTCCTGGAGATACCTATCTCCTCTAATTCACACTGCCCAGTCCTGGAGATAACTATATCCTCTAATTCACACTGCCCAGTCCTGGAGATAACTATATCCTCTAATTCACACTGCCCAGTCCTGTAGATAACTATATCCTCTAATTCACACTGCCCAGTCCTGGAGATAACTATATCCTCTAATTCACACTGTCCAGTCCTGGAGATAACTATATCCTCTAATTCACACTGCCCAGTCCTGGAGATAACTATATCCTCTAATTCACACTGCCCAGTCCTGGAGATAACTATATCCTCTAATTCACACTGCCCAGTACTGGAGATAACTATATATACTAATTCACACTGCCCAGTCCTGGAGATAACTATATCCTCTAATTCACACTGTCCAGTCCTGGAGATAACTATATCCTCTAATTCACACTGCCCAGTCCTGGAGATAACTATATCCTCTAATTCACACTGCCCAGTCCTGGAGATAACTATATCCTCTAATTCACACTGCCCAGTCCTAGAGATAACTATATCCTCTAATTCACACTGCCCAGTCCTAGAGATAACTATATCCTCTAATTCACACTGCCCAGTCCTGGAGATAACTATATCCTCTAATTCACACTGCCCAGTCCTGGAGATAACTATATATACTAATTCACACTGCCCAGTCCTGGAGATAACTATATCCTCTAATTCACACTGCCCAGTCCTGGAGATAACTATATCCTCTAATTCACACTGCCCAGTCCTGGAGATAACTATATATACTAATTCACACTGCCCAGTCCTGGAGATAACTATATCCTCTAATTCACACTGCCCAGTCCTGGAGATAACTATATCCTCTAATTCACACTGCCCAGTCCTGGAGATAACTACATCCTCTAATTCACACTGCCCAGTCCTGGAGATAACTATATCCTCTAATTCACACTGCCCAGTCCTGGAGATAACTATATCCTCTAATTCACACTGCCCAGTCCTGGAGATAACTATATATACTAATTCACACTGCCCAGTCCTGGAGATAACTATATCCTCTAATTCACACTGTCCAGTCCTGGAGATAACTACATCCTCTAATTCACACTGCCCAGTCCTGGAGATAACTATATCCTCTAATTCACACTGCCCAGTCCTGGAGATAACTACATCCTCTAATTCACACTGCCCAGTCCTGGAGATAACTATATATACTAATTCACACTGCCCAGTCCTGGAGATAACTATATCCTCTAATTCACACTGCCCAGTCCTGGAGATAACTATATCCTCTAATTCACACTGCCCAGTCCTGGAGATAACTATATCCTCTAATTCACACTGCCCAGTCCTGGAGATAACTATATCCTCTAATTCACACTGCCCAGTCCTGGAGATAACTATATCCTCTAATTCACACTGCCCAGTCCTGGAGATAACTATATCCTCTAATTCACACTGCCCAGTCCTGGAGATAACTATATATACTAATTCACACTGCCCAGTCCTGGAGATAACTATATCCTCTAATTCACACTGTCCAGTCCTGGAGATAACTACATCCTCTAATTCACACTGCCCAGTCCTGGAGATAACTATATCCTCTAATTCACACTGCCCAGTCCTGGAGATAACTATATCCTCTAATTCACACTGCCCAGTCCTGGAGATAACTATATCCTCTAATTCACACTGCCCAGTCCTGGAGATAACTATATCCTCTAATTCACACTGCCCAGTCCTGGAGATAGCTATATATACTATTTCACACTGCCCAGTCCTGGAGATAACTATATCCTCTAATTCACACTGCCCAGTCCTGGAGATAACTATATATACCAATTCACACTGCCCAGTCCTGGAGATAACTATATCCTCTAATTCACACTGTCCAGTCCTGGAGATAACTATATATACTAATTCACACTGCCCAGTCCTGGAGATAACTATATCCTCTAATTCACACTGCCCAGTCCTGGAGATAACTATATCCTCTAATTCACACTGCCCAGTCCTGGAGATAACTACATCCTCTAATTCACACTGCCCAGTCCTGGAGATAACTATATCCTCTAATTCACACTGATCAGTCCTGGAGATAACTATATCCTCTAATTCACACTGCCCAGTCCTGGAGATAACTATATCCTCTAATTCACACTGCCCAGTCCTGGAGATAACTACATCCTCTAATTCACACTGCCCAGTCCTGGAGATAACTATATCCTCTAATTCACACTGCTCAGTCCTGGAGATAACTATATATACTAATTCACACTGCCCAGTCCTGGAGATAACTACATCCTCTAATTCACACTGTCCAGTCCTGGAGATAACTATATATAATAATTCACACTGTCCAGTCCTGGAGATAACTACATCCTCTAATTCACACTGCCCAGTCCTGGAGATAACTATATATACTAATTCACACTGCCCAGTCCTGGAGATAACTACATCCTCTAATTCACACTGCCCAGTCCTGGAGATAACTATATCCTCTAATTCACACTGCCCAGTCCTGGAGATAACTATATCCTCTAATTCACACTGCCCAGTCCTGGAGATAACTACATCCTCTAATTCACACTGCCCAGTCCTGGAGATAACTATATATACTAATTCACACTGCCCAGTCCTGGAGATAACTATATCCTCTAATTCACACTGCCCAGTCCTGGAGATAACTACATCCTCTAATTCACACTGCCCAGTCCTGGAGATAACTATATCCTCTAATTCACACTGTCCAGTCCTGGAGATAACTATATCCTCTAATTCACACTGCCCAGTCCTGGAGATAACTATATCCTCTAATTCACACTGCCCAGCCTTGGAGATAACTATATCCTCTAATTCACACTGTCCAGTCCTGGAGATAACTATATCCTCTAATTCACACTGCCCAGTCCTGGAGATAACTATATCCTCTAATTCACACTGTCCAGTCCTGGAGATAACTATATCCTCTAATTCACACTGCCCAGTCCTGGAGATAACTATATCCTCTAATTCACACTGCCCAGTCCTGGAGATAACTATATCCTCTAATTCACACTGCCCAGTCCTGGAGATAACTATATATACTAATTCACACTGCCCAGTCCTGGAGATAACTATATCCTCTAATTCACACTGCCCAGTCCTGGAGATAACTATATATACTAATTCACACTGCCCAGTCCTGGAGATAACTATATATAATAATTCACACTGCCCAGTCCTGGAGATAACTATATCCTCTAATTCACACTGCCCAGTCCTGGAGATAACTATATCCTCTAATTCACACTGCCCAGTCCTGGAGATAACTACATCCTCTAATTCACACTGCCCAGTCCTGGAGATAACTATATATACTAATTCACACTGTCCAGTCCTGGAGATACCTACATCCTCTAATTCACACTGCCCAGTCCTGGAGATAACTATATATACTAATTCACACTGCCCAGTCCTGGAGATAACTATATCCTCTAATTCACACTGCCCAGTCCTGGAGATAACTATATATACTAATTCACACTGCCCAGTCCTGGAGATAACTATATATACTAATTCACACTGCCCAGTCCTGGAGATAACTATATCCTCTAATTCACACTGCCCAGTCCTGGAGATAACTATATCCTCTAATTCACACTGCCCAGTCCTGGAGATAACTATATCCTCTAATTCACACTGCCCAGTCCTGGAGATAACTACATCCTCTAATTCACACTGCCCAGTCCTGGAGATAACTATATCCTCTAATTCACACTGCCCAGTCCTGGAGATAACTACATCCTCTAATTCACACTGCCCAGTCCTGGAGATAACTACATCCTCTAATTCACACTGCCCAGTCCTGGAGATAACTATATATACTAATTCACACTGCCCAGTCCTGGAGATAACTATATCCTCTAATTCACACTGCCCGGTCCTGGAGATAACTATATCCTCTAATTCACACTGCCCAGTCCTGGAGATAACTATATATACTAATTCACACTGCCCAGTCCTGGAGATAACTATATATACTAATTCACACTGCCCAGTCCTGGAGATAACTATATATACTAATTCACACTGCCCAGTCCTGGAGATAACTATATCCTCTAATTCACACTGCCCAGTCCTGGAGATAACTATATATAATAATTCACACTGCCCAGTCCTGGAGATAACTATATCCTCTAATTCATACTGCCCAGTCCTGGAGATAACTATATCCTCTAATTCACACTGCCCAGTCCTGGAGATAACTATATCCTCTAATTCACACTGCCCAGTCCTGGAGATAACTATATCCTCTAATTCACACTGCCCAGTCCTGGAGATAACTATATCCTCTAATTCACACTGCCCAGTCCTGGAGATAACTATATCCTCTAATTCACACTGACCAGTCCTGGAGATAACTATATCCTCTAATTCACACTGCCCAGTCCTGGAGATAACTATATATACTAATTCACACTGTCCAGTCCTGGAGATAACTATATATACTAATTCACACTGCCCAGTCCTGGAGATAACTATATCCTCTAATTCACACTGTCCAGTCCTGGAGATAACTACATCCTCTAATTCACACTGCCCAGTCCTGGAGATAACTATATCCTCTAATTCACACTGCCCAGTCCTGGAGATAACTATATCCTCTAATTCACACTGTCCAGTCCTGGAGATAACTATATCCTCTAATTCACACTGCCCAGTCCTGGAGATAACTACATCCTCTAATTCACACTGCCCAGTCCTGGAGATAACTATATCCTCTAATTCACACTGCCCAGTCCTGGAGATAACTATATATAATAATTCACACTGCCCAGTCCTGGAGATAACTATATCCTCTAATTCACACTGCCCAGTCCTGGAGATAACTATATATACTAATTCACACTGCCCAGTCCTGGAGATAACTATATCCTCTAATTCACACTGCCCAGTCCTGGAGATAACTATATCCTCTAATTCACACTGTCCAGTCCTGGAGATAACTATATCCTCTAATTCACACTGCCCAGTCCTGGAGATAACTATATATACTAATTCACACTGCCCAGTCCTGGAGATAACTATATCCTCTAATTCACACTGCCCAGTCCTGGAGATAACTATATCCTCTAATTCACACTGCCCAGTCCTGGAGATAACTATATATACTAATTCACACTGTCCAGTCCTGGAGATAACTATATATACTAATTCACACTGCCCAGTCCTGGAGATAACTATATCCTCTAATTCACACTGCCCAGTCCTGGAGATAACTATATCCTCTAATTCACACTGCCCAGTCCTGTAGATAACTATATCCTCTAATTCACACTGTCCAGTCCTGGAGATACCTATCTCCTCTAATTCACACTGCCCAGTCCTGGAGATAACTATATCCTCTAATTCACACTGCCCAGTCCTGGAGATAACTATATCCTCTAATTCACACTGCCCAGTCCTGTAGATAACTATATCCTCTAATTCACACTGCCCAGTCCTGGAGATAACTATATCCTCTAATTCACACTGTCCAGTCCTGGAGATAACTATATCCTCTAATTCACACTGCCCAGTCCTGGAGATAACTATATCCTCTAATTCACACTGCCCAGTCCTGGAGATAACTATATCCTCTAATTCACACTGCCCAGTCCTGGAGATAACTATATATACTAATTCACACTGCCCAGTCCTGGAGATAACTATATCCTCTAATTCACACTGTCCAGTCCTGGAGATAACTATATCCTCTAATTCACACTGCCCGGTCCTGGAGATAACTATATCCTCTAATTCACACTGCCCAGTCCTGGAGATAACTATATATACTAATTCACACTGCCCAGTCCTGGAGATAACTATATATACTAATTCACACTGCCCAGTCCTGGAGATAACTATATATACTAATTCACACTGCCCAGTCCTGGAGATAACTATATCCTCTAATTCACACTGCCCAGTCCTGGAGATAACTATATATAATAATTCACACTGCCCAGTCCTGGAGATAACTATATCCTCTAATTCATACTGCCCAGTCCTGGAGATAACTATATCCTCTAATTCACACTGCCCAGTCCTGGAGATAACTATATCCTCTAATTCACACTGCCCAGTCCTGGAGATAACTATATATACTAATTCACACTGCCCAGTCCTGGAGATAACTATATCCTCTAATTCACACTGCCCAGTCCTGGAGATAACTATATCCTCTAATTCACACTGTCCAGTCCTGGAGATAACTATATCCTCTAATTCACACTGCCCAGTCCTGGAGATAACTATATATACTAATTCACACTGCCCAGTCCTGGAGATAACTATATCCTCTAATTCACACTGCCCAGTCCTGGAGATAACTATATCCTCTAATTCACACTGTCCAGTCCTGGAGATAACTATATCCTCTAATTCACACTGCCCAGTCCTGGAGATAACTATATATACTAATTCACACTGCCCAGTCCTGGAGATAACTATATCCTCTAATTCACACTGCCCAGTCCTGGAGATAACTATATCCTCTAATTCACACTGCCCAGTCCTGGAGATAACTATATATACTAATTCACACTGTCCAGTCCTGGAGATAACTATATATACTAATTCACACTGCCCAGTCCTGGAGATAACTATATCCTCTAATTCACACTGCCCAGTCCTGGAGATAACTATATCCTCTAATTCACACTGCCCAGTCCTGTAGATAACTATATCCTCTAATTCACACTGTCCAGTCCTGGAGATACCTATCTCCTCTAATTCACACTGCCCAGTCCTGGAGATAACTATATCCTCTAATTCACACTGCCCAGTCCTGGAGATAACTATATCCTCTAATTCACACTGCCCAGTCCTGTAGATAACTATATCCTCTAATTCACACTGCCCAGTCCTGGAGATAACTATATCCTCTAATTCACACTGTCCAGTCCTGGAGATAACTATATCCTCTAATTCACACTGCCCAGTCCTGGAGATAACTATATCCTCTAATTCACACTGCCCAGTCCTGGAGATAACTATATCCTCTAATTCACACTGCCCAGTCCTGGAGATAACTATATATACTAATTCACACTGCCCAGTCCTGGAGATAACTATATCCTCTAATTCACACTGTCCAGTCCTGGAGATAACTATATCCTCTAATTCACACTGCCCGGTCCTGGAGATAACTATATCCTCTAATTCACACTGCCCAGTCCTGGAGATAACTATATATACTAATTCACACTGCCCAGTCCTGGAGATAACTATATATACTAATTCACACTGCCCAGTCCTGGAGATAACTATATATACTAATTCACACTGCCCAGTCCTGGAGATAACTATATCCTCTAATTCACACTGCCCAGTCCTGGAGATAACTATATATAATAATTCACACTGCCCAGTCCTGGAGATAACTATATCCTCTAATTCATACTGCACAGTCCTGGAGATAACTATATCCTCTAATTCACACTGCCCAGTCCTGGAGATAACTATATCCTCTAATTCACACTGCCCAGTCCTGGAGATAACTATATCCTCTAATTCACACTGCCCAGTCCTGGAGATAACTATATCCTCTAATTCACACTGACCAGTCCTGGAGATAACTATATCCTCTAATTCACACTGCCCAGTCCTGGAGATAACTATATATACTAATTCACACTGTCCAGTCCTGGAGATAACTATATATACTAATTCACACTGCCCAGTCCTGGAGATAACTATATCCTCTAATTCACACTGTCCAGTCCTGGAGATAACTACATCCTCTAATTCACACTGCCCAGTCCTGGAGATAACTATATCCTCTAATTCACACTGCCCAGTCCTGGAGATAACTATATCCTCTAATTCACACTGTCCAGTCCTGGAGATAACTATATCCTCTAATTCACACTGCCCAGTCCTGGAGATAACTACATCCTCTAATTCACACTGCCCAGTCCTGGAGATAACTATATCCTCTAATTCACACTGCCCAGTCCTGGAGATAACTATATATAATAATTCACACTGCCCAGTCCTGGAGATAACTATATCCTCTAATTCACACTGCCCAGTCCTGGAGATAACTATATATACTAATTCACACTGCCCAGTCCTGGAGATAACTATATCCTCTAATTCACACTGCCCAGTCCTGGAGATAACTATATCCTCTAATTCACACTGTCCAGTCCTGGAGATAACTATATCCTCTAATTCACACTGCCCAGTCCTGGAGATAACTATATATACTAATTCACACTGCCCAGTCCTGGAGATAACTATATCCTCTAATTCACACTGCCCAGTCCTGGAGATAACTATATCCTCTAATTCACACTGCCCAGTCCTGGAGATAACTATATCCTCTAATTCACACTGCCCAGTCCTGTAGATAACTATATCCTCTAATTCACACTGTCCAGTCCTGGAGATACCTATCTCCTCTAATTCACACTGCCCAGTCCTGGAGATAACTATATCCTCTAATTCACACTGCCCAGTCCTGGAGATAACTATATCCTCTAATTCACACTGCCCAGTCCTGTAGATAACTATATCCTCTAATTCACACTGCCCAGTCCTGGAGATAACTATATCCTCTAATTCACACTGTCCAGTCCTGGAGATAACTATATCCTCTAATTCACACTGCCCAGTCCTGGAGATAACTATATCCTCTAATTCACACTGCCCAGTCCTGGAGATAACTATATCCTCTAATTCACACTGCCCAGTCCTGGAGATAACTATATATACTAATTCACACTGCCCAGTCCTGGAGATAACTATATCCTCTAATTCACACTGTCCAGTCCTGGAGATAACTATATCCTCTAATTCACACTGCCCAGTCCTGGAGATAACTATATCCTCTAATTCACACTGCCCAGTCCTGGAGATAACTATATCCTCTAATTCACACTGCCCAGTCCTAGAGATAACTATATCCTCTAATTCACACTGCCCAGTCCTAGAGATAACTATATCCTCTAATTCACACTGCCCAGTCCTGGAGATAACTATATCCTCTAATTCACACTGCCCAGTCCTGGAGATAACTATATATACTAATTCACACTGCCCAGTCCTGGAGATAACTATATCCTCTAATTCACACTGTCCAGTCCTGGAGATAACTACATCCTCTAATTCACACTGCCCAGTCCTGGAGATAACTATATCCTCTAATTCACACTGCCCAGTCCTGGAGATAACTACATCCTCTAATTCACACTGCCCAGTCCTGGAGATAACTATATATACTAATTCACACTGCCCAGTCCTGGAGATAACTATATCCTCTAATTCACACTGCCCAGTCCTGGAGATAACTATATCCTCTAATTCACACTGCCCAGTCCTGGAGATAACTATATCCTCTAATTCACACTGCCCAGTCCTGGAGATAACTATATCCTCTAATTCACACTGCCCAGTCCTGGAGATAACTATATCCTCTAATTCACACTGCCCAGTCCTGGAGATAACTATATCCTCTAATTCACACTGCCCAGTCCTGGAGATAACTATATATACTAATTCACACTGCCCAGTCCTGGAGATAACTATATCCTCTAATTCACACTGTCCAGTCCTGGAGATAACTACATCCTCTAATTCACACTGCCCAGTCCTGGAGATAACTATATCCTCTAATTCACACTGCCCAGTCCTGGAGATAACTATATCCTCTAATTCACACTGCCCAGTCCTGGAGATAACTATATCCTCTAATTCACACTGCCCAGTCCTGGAGATAACTATATCCTCTAATTCACACTGCCCAGTCCTGGAGATAACTATATATACTATTTCACACTGCCCAGTCCTGGAGATAACTATATCCTCTAATTCACACTGCCCAGTCCTGGAGATAACTATATATACCAATTCACACTGCCCAGTCCTGGAGATAACTATATCCTCTAATTCACACTGTCCAGTCCTGGAGATAACTATATATACTAATTCACACTGCCCAGTCCTGGAGATAACTATATCCTCTAATTCACACTGCCCAGTCCTGGAGATAACTATATATACTAATTCACACTGCCCAGTCCTGGAGATAACTATATCCTCTAATTCACACTGTCCAGTCCTGGAGATAACTACATCCTCTAATTCACACTGCCCAGTCCTGGAGATAACTATATCCTCTAATTCACACTGCCCAGTCCTGGAGATAACTACATCCTCTAATTCACACTGCCCAGTCCTGGAGATAACTATATATACTAATTCACACTGCCCAGTCCTGGAGATAACTATATCCTCTAATTCACACTGCCCAGTCCTGGAGATAACTATATCCTCTAATTCACACTGCCCAGTCCTGGAGATAACTATATCCTCTAATTCACACTGCCCAGTCCTGGAGATAACTATATCCTCTAATTCACACTGCCCAGTCCTGGAGATAACTATATCCTCTAATTCACACTGCCCAGTCCTGGAGATAACTATATCCTCTAATTCACACTGCCCAGTCCTGGAGATAACTATATATACTAATTCACACTGCCCAGTCCTGGAGATAACTATATCCTCTAATTCACACTGTCCAGTCCTGGAGATAACTACATCCTCTAATTCACACTGCCCAGTCCTGGAGATAACTATATCCTCTAATTCACACTGCCCAGTCCTGGAGATAACTATATCCTCTAATTCACACTGCCCAGTCCTGGAGATAACTATATCCTCTAATTCACACTGCCCAGTCCTGGAGATAACTATATCCTCTAATTCACACTGCCCAGTCCTGGAGATAACTATATATACTATTTCACACTGCCCAGTCCTGGAGATAACTATATCCTCTAATTCACACTGCCCAGTCCTGGAGATAACTATATATACCAATTCACACTGCCCAGTCCTGGAGATAACTATATCCTCTAATTCACACTGTCCAGTCCTGGAGATAACTATATATACTAATTCACACTGCCCAGTCCTGGAGATAACTATATCCTCTAATTCACACTGCCCAGTCCTGGAGATAACTATATCCTCTAATTCACACTGCCCAGTCCTGGAGATAACTATATATACTAATTCACACTGCCCAGTCCTGGAGATAACTATATCCTCTAATTCACACTGCCCAGTCCTGGAGATAACTATATCCTCTAATTCACACTGCCCAGTCCTGGAGATAACTATATATACTAATTCACACTGCCCAGTCCTGGAGATAACTATATCCTCTAATTCACACTGCCCAGTCCTGGAGATAACTATATATACTAATTCACACTGCCCAGTCCTGGAGATAACTATATATAATAATTCACACTGCCCAGTCCTGGAGATAACTATATATAATAATTCACACTGCCCAGTCCTGGAGATAACTATATCCTCTAAATCACACTGCCCAGTCCTGGAGATAACTATATCCTCTAATTCACACTGCCCAGTCCTGGAGATAACTATATATACTAATTCACACTGCCCAGTCCTGGAGATAACTATATATAATAATTCACACTGCCCAGTCCTGGAGATAACTATATATAATAATTCACACTGCCCAGTCCTGGAGATAACTATATATAATAATTCACACTGCCCAGTCCTGGAGATAACTATATCCTCTAATTCACACTGCCCAGTCCTGGAGATAACTATATATAATAATTCACACTGCCCAGTCCTGGAGATAACTATATATAATAATTCACACTGCCCAGTCCTGGAGATAACTATATATAATAATTCACACTGCCCAGTCCTGGAGATAACTATATCCTCTAATTCACACTGCCCAGTCCTGGAGATAACTATATATACTAATTCACACTGCCCAGTCCTGGAGATAACTATATCCTCTAATTCACACTGCCCAGTCCTGGAGATAACTATATCCTCTAATTCACACTGCCCAGTCCTGGAGATAACTATATCCTCTAATTCACACTGCCCAGTCCTGGAGATAACTATATCCTCTAATTCACACTGCCCAGTCCTGGAGATAACTATATCCTCTAATTCACACTGCCCAGTCCTGGAGATAACTATATCCTCTAATTCACACTGCCCAGTCCTGGAGATAACTATATCCTCTAATTCACACTGCCCAGTCCTGGAGATAACTATATATACTATTTCACACTGCCCAGTCCTGGTGATAACTTTATCCTCTAATTCACACTGCCCAGTCCTGGAGATAACTATATATACCAATTCACACTGCCCAGTCCTGGAGATAACTATATCCTCTAATTCACACTGTCCAGTCCTGGAGATAACTATATATACTAATTCACACTGCCCAGTCCTGGAGATAACTATATCCTCTAATTCACACTGCCCAGTCCTGGAGATAACTATATCCTCTAATTCACACTGCCCAGTCCTGGAGATAACTATATATACTAATTCACACTGCCCAGTCCTGGAGATAACTATATCCTCTAATTCACACTGCCCAGTCCTGGAGATAACTATATCCTCTAATTCACACTGCCCAGTCCTGGAGATAACTATATATACTAATTCACACTGCCCAGTCCTGGAGATAACTATATCCTCTAATTCACACTGCCCAGTCCTGGAGATAACTATATATACTAATTCACACTGCCCAGTCCTGGAGATAACTATATATAATAATTCACACTGCCCAGTCCTGGAGATAACTATATATAATAATTCACACTGCCCAGTCCTGGAGATAACTATATCCTCTAAATCACACTGCCCAGTCCTGGAGATAACTATATCCTCTAATTCACACTGCCCAGTCCTGGAGATAACTATATATACTAATTCACACTGCCCAGTCCTGGAGATAACTATATATAATAATTCACACTGCCCAGTCCTGGAGATAACTATATATAATAATTCACACTGCCCAGTCCTGGAGATAACTATATATAATAATTCACACTGCCCAGTCCTGGAGATAACTATATCCTCTAATTCACACTGCCCAGTCCTGGAGATAACTATATATAATAATTCACACTGCCCAGTCCTGGAGATAACTATATATAATAATTCACACTGCCCAGTCCTGGAGATAACTATATATAATAATTCACACTGCCCAGTCCTGGAGATAACTATATCCTCTAATTCACACTGCCCAGTCCTGGAGATAACTATATATACTAATTCACACTGCCCAGTCCTGGAGATAACTATATCCTCTAATTCACACTGCCCAGTCCTGGAGATAACTATATCCTCTAATTCACACTGCCCAGTCCTGGAGATAACTATATCCTCTAATTCACACTGCCCAGTCCTGGAGATAACTATATATACTAATTCACACTGCCCAGTCCTGGAGATAACTATATCCTCTAATTCACACTGCCCAGTCCTGGAGATAACTATATCCTCTAATTCACACTGCCCAGTCCTGGAGATAACTATATATACTAATTCACACTGCCCAGTCCTGGAGATAACTATATCCTCTAATTCACACTGCCCAGTCCTGGAGATAACTATATATACTAATTCACACTGCCCAGTCCTGGAGATAACTATATATAATAATTCACACTGCCCAGTCCTGGAGATAACTATATATAATAATTCACACTGCCCAGTCCTGGAGATAACTATATCCTCTAAATCACACTGCCCAGTCCTGGAGATAACTATATCCTCTAATTCACACTGCCCAGTCCTGGAGATAACTATATATACTAATTCACACTGCCCAGTCCTGGAGATAACTATATATAATAATTCACACTGCCCAGTCCTGGAGATAACTATATATAATAATTCACACTGCCCAGTCCTGGAGATAACTATATATAATAATTCACACTGCCCAGTCCTGGAGATAACTATATCCTCTAATTCACACTGCCCAGTCCTGGAGATAACTATATATAATAATTCACACTGCCCAGTCCTGGAGATAACTATATATAATAATTCACACTGCCCAGTCCTGGAGATAACTATATATAATAATTCACACTGCCCAGTCCTGGAGATAACTATATCCTCTAATTCACACTGCCCAGTCCTGGAGATAACTATATATACTAATTCACACTGCCCAGTCCTGGAGATAACTATATCCTCTAATTCACACTGCCCAGTCCTGGAGATAACTATATCCTCTAATTCACACTGCCCAGTCCTGGAGATAACTATATATACTAATTCAAACTGTCCAGTCCTGGAGATAACTATATCCTCTAATTCACACTGCCCAGACCTGGAGATAACTATATCCTCTAATTCACACTGCCCAGTCATGTAGATAACTATATCCTCTAATTCACACTGTCCAGTCATGTAAATAACTATATCCTCTAATTCACACTGCCCAGTCCTGGAGATAACTATATCCTCAAATTCACACTGCCCAGTCCTGGAGATAACTATATATACTAATTCACACTGCCCAGTCCTGGAGATAACTACATCCTCTAATTCACACTGCCCAGTCCTGGAGATAACTATATCCTCTAATTCACACTGCCCAGTCCTGGAGATAACTATATCCTCTAATTCACACTGCCCAGTCCTGGAGATAACTATATCCTCTAATTCACACTGCCCAGTCCTGGAGATAACTATATATACTAATTCACACTGCCCAGTCCTGGAGATAACTACATCCTCTAATTCACACTGCCCAGTCCTGGAGATAACTATATCCTCTAATTCACACTGCCCAGTCCTGGAGATAACTATATCCTCTAATTCACACTGCCCAGTCCTGGAGATAACTATATCCTCTAATTCACACTGCCCAGTCCTGGAGATAACTATATATACTAATTCACACTGCCCAGTCCTGGAGATAACTATATCCTCTAATTCACACTGCCCAGTCCTGGAGATAACTATATATACTAATTCACACTGCCCAGTCCTGGAGATAACTATATCCTCTAATTCACACTGCCCAGTCCTGGAGATAACTACATCCTCTAATTCACACTGCCCAGTCCTGGAGATAACTATATATACTAATTCACACTGCCCAGTCCTGGAGATAACTATATCCTCTAATTCACACTGCCCAGTCCTGGAGATAACTATATATACTAATTCACACTGCCCAGTCCTGGAGATAACTATATCCTCTAATTCACACTGTCCAGTCCTGGAGATAACTATATCCTCTAATTCACACTGCCCAGTCCTGGAGATAATTACATCCTCTAATTCACACTGCCCAGTCCTGGAGATAACTACATCCTCTAATTCACACTGCCCAGTCCTGGAGATAATTACATCCTCTAATTCACACTGCCCAGTCCTGGAGATAACTACATCCTCTAATTCACACTGCCCAGTCCTGGAGATAACTACATCCTCTAATTCACACTGCCCAGTCCTGGAGATAACTATATATACTAATTCACACTGCCCAGTCCTGGAGATAACTATATCCTCTAATTCACACTGCCCAGTCCTGGAGATAACTATATCCTCTAATTCACACTGCCCAGTCCTGGAGATAACTATCTCCTCTAATTCACACTGCCCAGTCCTGGAGATAACTACATCCTCTACTTCACACTGCCCAGTCCTGGAGATAACTATATATACTAATTCACACTGCCCAGTCCTGGAGATAACTATATCCTCTAATTCACACTGTCCAGTCCTGGAGATAACTATATATACTAATTCACACTGCCCAGTCCTGGAGATAACTATATCCTCTAATTCACACTGTCCAGTCCTGGAGATAACTATATCCTCTAATTCACACTGCCCAGTCCTGGAGATAACTACATCCTCTAATTCACACTGCCCAGTCCTGGAGATAACTATATATACTAATTCACACTGCCCAGTCCTGGAGATAACTATATCCTCTAATTCACACTGCCCAGTCCTGGAGATAACTACATCCTCTAATTCACACTGCCCAGTCCTGGAGATAACTATATATACTAATTCACACTGCCCAGTCCTGGAGATAACTATATCCTCTAATTCACACTGTCCAGTCCTGGAGATAACTATATCCTCTAATTCACACTGTCCAGTCCTGGAGATAACTATATCCTCTAATTCACACTGTCCAGTCCTGGAGATAACTATATCCTCTAATTCACACTGTCCAGTCCTGGAGATAACTATATCCTCTAATTCACACTGTCCAGTCCTGGAGATAACTATATCCTCTAATTCACACTGTCCAGTCCTGGAGATAACTACATCCTCTAATTCACACTGCCCAGTCCTGGAGATAACTATATCCTCTAATTCACACTGCCCAGTCCTGGAGATAACTACATCCTCTAATTCACACTGCCCAGTCCTGGAGATAACTATATATACTAATTCACACTGCCCAGTCCTGGAGATAACTATATCCTCTAATTCACACTGTCCAGTCCTGGAGATAACTATATCCTCTAATTCACACTGTCCAGTCCTGGAGATAACTATATCCTCTAATTCACACTGCCCAGTCCTGGAGATAACTATATCCTCTAATTCACACTGCCCAGTCCTGGAGATAACTACATCCTCTAATTCACACTGCCCAGTCCTGGAGATAAC
>NW_026600351.1:306965-363343 GCF_029448725.1 Salvelinus fontinalis | reverse complement strand
CAGTAGGTGAGGTGGATTTACATCCGTTAACTACAGTAGGTGAAGTGGATTTACATGCGTTAACTACAGTAGGTGAAGTGGATTTACATGCGTTAACTACAGTAGGTGAAGTGGATTTACATCCGTTAACTACAGTAGGTGAGGTGGATTTACATCCGTTAACTACAGTAGGTGAAGTGGATTTACATCCGTTAACTACAGTAGGTGAGGTGGATTTACATCCGTTAACTACAGTAGGTGAAGTGGATTTACATCCGTTAACAGCATTTTGGTCCCTGGCAATTCCCCGCCCTAGTAGGTAGGTATCAGTAAGAGCCAGGAGAGAAGGCATGAACTGGAGAGAGAGAAATGTTGTCTAGGTCTTCACTGTATTTCTCTGACCACTAGATGGCAGAAGACAGTAATGAGCTTAACATAACAGTATGCCAGAGGAAGGAATGACAGTAGCAGGTGACACAACTGGTTTGTGAATACTATGATTTACCATTGTAGCCGATTCAATTGCAGTAATTCCATTACAGAATGTTGGGTAATTCCGTTGTGAACTTTTATCTTAAAGCTGTGGGTTTTAGGTAACGGAATTAGAACCCACTGGGCAAAAGTTGGTTTACTCAACATTGATTCCATGTCATTTAAAAAAAAATTATAATTAAATGATGACGTCGAATCAGCGTGGAAAACTGATTGGATCTGCAAAAAGTGACCTTTTTTTACCCAACTATGAACCTACATGTTTAGTTGAATTGACAACTCAACCAAATGTAAATCAAAACTAGACGTTGAACTGACATCTGTGCCCAGTGGGAAGGGCACAAGGCAATGTTTCTTAAACGTACAGAAGGCAAATCTCCTAAACTAAATCTAGGTGTTGATATTAGTTGGCAGGGGTCTTTACTGCCACATTACTGTGTTTTAGTTTATTTCTGATACTTTTTGGGACTTTTTCCTGCTAGATGTTTTCTAAGACTTCTTTTCCATCTGTTTGACCAGAAATCAAAGCCTTTGATTATTCCACATTTTTAGGATGGAAAATGGTTGAAGAATGTATATATGCCTTAATTAAAATATATATATATATATAGACTCTTAGCTTTCATTTGACATGCTTCTATGAACTTCACATGTTGGCGCTCATGTGTCCTTTTTAAATGGACCTGTCCAGGAGTAGATCACCGTCAACCTGTTTTAAACCTAAATAATATATACAGTAATATCTGTGTGTAATGTCCATTTTGGAGGGTCAGAGAGAGCATCTGACACTGTTCCTTAGCTTGGGGGGACCACAGTAAGAATACTAAATAATCCTGGCACTTCAATAACATCATATTAAATGGTTATAATGTATAAAAAGATGACTATACCAGTAGTCCATCATATACCAGTACTGATATACACTTCTCTGGTTTAGAAGATGAATAATATTATGACATAAACACCACTCAGGGATTATTGTTCTACTGTTCAGTTTTTGTTGTCATAGGAAGGAAACGTTCTATTTTTACTAACCTGTAACATAGGGTGTCTTAAACTATGGGTAGGGTCACAAAGGGGGCCCTGGGAATGTCAGGGGTGAGTCATGAGAATACAGTGCCTTGCAAAAGTATTCATCGACCTTGTCACTTGTCCTATTTTGTTTGCTTTACAACCTGTAATTTAAATTGATTTTTATTTGGATTTCATGTAATGGACATACACAAAAATAAATAAATAGTTTGATTCAAAAAAATATATATATATAAAACTGAAAAGTGGTGTGTGTGCATATGTATTCACCCCCTTTGCTATGAAGCCCCTAAATAAGATCTGGTGCAACCACTTACCTTCAGAAGTTACATAATTAGTTAAATAAAGTCCACATGTGTGCAATCTAAGTATCACGTGATCTCAGTGTATACACACACACACACACACACACACACACACACACACACACACACACACACACACACACACACACACACACACACACACACACACACACACACACACACACACACACACCTGTTCTGAAAGGCCCCAGAGTCTGCAACACCACTAAGCAAGGGGCACCACCAACAAGCAGTACCATGAAGACCAAGGAGCTCTCCAAACAAGTCAAGGACAAAGTTGGAGAGTATAGATCAGGGTTGGGTTATATAAAAATATCCAAAACTTTGAATATCCCACGGAGCGCCATTTAATCCGTTAATAAAACATGGAAAGAATATGGCACCACAACAAACCTGCCAAGAGTGGGCTGCCCACCAAAAATCATGGACCAGTCAAGGAGGGCATTAATCAGAGAGGCAACAAAGAGACAAACATAACCCAGAAGGAGCTGCAAAGCTCCACCGCGGACATTGGAGTATCTGTCCATAGGACAGATTTGAGGTTTTAGGCTGGGTTTCTGTACAGCACTTTGAGATATCAGCTGATGTAAGAAGGGCTATATAAATACATTTGATTTGACCACTTTAAGCCGTACACTCCACAAAGCTGGGCTTTACGGAAGAGTGGCCAGAAAAAAGCCATTGCTTAAAGAAAAAAATAAGCAAACACGTTTAGTGTTTGCCAAAAGGCACGTGGGAGACTCCCCAAACATATGGAAGAAGGTACTCTGGTCAGATGAGACTAAAGTTGAGCTTTTTGGCCATCAAAGAAAACTCTATGTCTGGGGCAAACCCAACACCTCTCATCACCAGAGAACATCATCCCCACAGTGAAGCATGGTGGTGGCAGCATCATGCTGTGGGGATGTTTTTCCATCGGAAGGGACTGGGAAACTGGTCAGAATTGAAGGAATGATGGATGGCGCTAAATACAGGGAAATTCTTGAGAGAAACCTGTTTCAGTCTTCCAGAGATTTGAGACTGGGACGGAGGTTCACCTTCCAGCAGGACAATGAACCTAAGCATACTGCTAAAGCAACACTCAAATGGTTTAGGGGGAAATATTTTAATGTCTTGGAATGGCCTAGTCAAAGCCCAGACCTCAATCCAATTGAGAATCTGTGGTATGACTTAAATATTGCTGTACACCAGCGGAACCCATTAAACTTGAAAGAGCTGGAGCAGTTTTGTCTTGAAGAATGGGCAAATATCCCAGTGGCTAGATGTGCCAAGCTTATAGAGACATACCGGCAGGGGACTTGCAGCTGTAATTGCTGCAAAAGGTGTCTCTACAAAGTATTGACTTTGGGGGGGGTGAATAGTAATGCACCCTTAAGTTCTGTTTTTTTGTCTTATTTCTTGTTTGTTTCACAATAAAAAAATATTTTTAATCTACAAAGTGGTAGGCATGTTGTGTAAATCAAATGATACAAAAATCTATTTTAATTCCAGGTTGTAAGGGAACAAAATAGGAAAAATGCCAAGGGGGTGTATACTTCTGCGAGCCACTGTATATCTATTATTACACACTATGTATTATTAGTTTGGGTGGTTGTAGGACGATTTGGGTCACAGAAGGACCATCAATTTCTCATTTGGGTCTGGAGGTGAAAAAGTTTAAACGGGTAGCAAGCATTCGTTTTTACTCACCACGGTAAGAACACGGCACGGCCAAAGACTTAGTAACGTAGTTGTAGTCCCGATCTGGTTACCTATAAGTACAAACATAATAAATATGTAATAACCCAAAAACATTACTAACTTATTTCCGGATAACTTCTAAACTACCCACAATTTCTCAACGCCATATGGAGGATCTACTCTATACTAGCGAATTTAGCCCAAGCTGGCTAACGTTAGCCACACCTCATGCTATTCACTGACTTTGTGGCTGTGCAGTGGTGTAATGTACTTAAGTAAAAATACTTAAGTACTGCTTAAGTAGTTTTTTGGGCTATCTGTACTTTACTATTTATATTTTTGACAACTTTACTTCACGACATTCCTAAAGAAAATAATGTACTTTTTACTCCATACATTTTCCCTGACACCCAAAGGTATTCGTTACATTTATATTGCTTAGCAAGACAGGAAAATGGTCCAATTCAAGCACCTATCAAGAGAACATCTCTGGTCATCCCTACTGCCTCTGATCTGGCGGACTAACTAAACACACATGCTTTGTTTGTAAATTATGTCAGAGTGTTGGACTAACTAAACACACATGCTTTGTTTGTAAATTATGTCAGAGTGTTGGAGTGTGCCCCTGGCTATTCGTAAAAATAAATAAAAAATGAAGAAATAGTGCCGTCTAGTTTGCTTAATATAAGGAATTTGAAATTATTTATACTTTTACTTTTGATACTTAAGTATATTTAAAACCAAATACTTCTAGACTTTTACTCAAGTAGTACTTTACAGGGTGACTTTCACTTGAGTCATTTTCTATTAAGGTATTTTTACTTAAGTATAAGAATTATGTACTTTTCCACAACTGTGGCTGTATTATCTAGGTGGGACCCCTTTAGCAAGCAGGCACCGGTGCCTTCTTGCCGTGGGCTCCAAACGACAGAAAAAGTCATACCTGCTTGCTGTAACTATGTATTACCTCATCTGTTCTCCTTTTTGTTTTGTCAACTTTTTGGCATGTTCTCTGTGAAGTAGGCTACGGGAGTTTTGCAACTTTTCCAACCTTGGATTAGTGCTAGCGCGCTAGCTGACGGACATCTGAAATCTATTTTGGATTTCGGCCCGATGAAGCACTCGTCTCTCCTCTCTTCGGTAGCTAACTCAGCCTGCACTCTTTTATAAGTGTTTGCATCAGATGGGCAACCAACTATCAATTTGTAAGTCTCTGCTTTCTCTTTGCTTTTAATCTGCAGTTATGTGTTAGTTGTGTTCTAGCTGGTCTCTAGTAGGAGGGCACTAGCTTGCCGACCATAACCGTGGTGGTTGGCTAGGCTGGCTAGGCTAATAGCTAGTTGACTAAATAGATAACTTTAGCTGGCTGGTTAGCTTGCTGGCTATGATAGCTGCATATAGCTAATATTCATTGATAACTGGTTGTATGGTGTTATATATTTCCAAGACTTTGGTTTACTTTAATGTAGCTGTAAGCTAGGTGTTGATAGCAACTGGCTGGTAGGGGTAATATTAGCAGGCAAGTAGGGCTAATGTTAGGTTAGTTGGCTAGCAACCTTGCAAGTTCATTTGTAAAAATAAATTCATATTTATTTGCTTGTAAGTTGGCTGAAAGTAATTGAAACCAGTAGTCATGAGTGCCAACGATTTGGTTTAATTTGAAGTTATACATTTGAAGTTATTCCTTTTGGAGTTTACATTTTAGGGAATAGGCTGGCTTGCAGGGTCTTCCATATTACATCACACCCTTGAAAAATCTTTCCCGACATGACTTCGGCATTCTTTGGAAATTCTGATCCGTTTTATGTAATACTCCCCAAAAAAGGTGTAACTTTGCATTGTGATTTTTCATGTGTACAACTAATGCAAATCCTTATGTTACATGTGGTTACGTTTATGTTACCTACCCTTTAAGAACCCTTGCTGTTACACCATAAAATCTCTATTTGATACATTGTATAACATGACATGAAGTGAATGGTGTCCGAGAAAAACGAATGTAGGGGGCGTGTCCATATCGAGTGGCTGCACTCCTCAGAAGTGGGCGTTAACCGAAGAGGCTCACAGCAGTTTAGAAATTAGAACAATATGCCCTTAGTTTATCTTTCGTTAATACTTATTTAATTCATTAATATATATTGCAAAAATGGGTACATAGATAGGCAACTGTTAAGCATTATGTTAGATAAAGAAAAGCCTATTGATTGACTCATTGTTTTTCAAAGACAACCCTGTGCAAATAAGTTTTTGGGGAAATACGGCAAGCCTAGTGTAAATAAAACAGTAAAGTATAAATAAAAACATACTAACGTGTGTTGGCAATCAATTGACCAAATAAAACATCGGCGTGTGATGCGTTTCCTTTTCCCTTTTTCATAATTCTCTCTGTTCCTGTCAATGATGTCAGCTAGGAACTAATATTACGATTTAGAAATGGAGCATGTGCCTCGATCATATCTCCACAAGTATTATTATTCTGACGATCTCTTTCTCTGAAAGGAATTGACCATCGTAAACACCAATAGCGCCCACTGTGCAGCAGTAGAGTCCAGGGAATATGTTACAAGAGACAAAATGTGCCATGAAAAATACACACCGAGCTCATGGCGTAGTACTCATTGTTTACGTTTAATCTCTGCTCTCTCAGCGTTTGTACATAGCCTACACAAACCAGTAGGCCTAGATGAGAGGGGAAATTACATATACTATATCTGGAAGTTATCATGAAATACACACAATGTAGTACTCACAGTTTCGAGAAGGTATTCGCGTCAGATCCTTCTTTTGCCATCAGATGCAGGCCGCCATATTCCGTGCTCTACACCACGCGCATGTCCAACAGCGAGCTGCAATTTATGTTTTCTACTGGTGGTTTTATAATAAGGGGAATTTATTCATAGATTCTATAAAATACAGAATATCTTTCTGTGAAATTAACCATATTTACTAAATATATTTATAATGAAACGAAACTATAATAGACTGGTGGTACTTTTTTGCATAGTAGAAGGAATAGAAATTAATTATATAATATTCAAAATCTTGAATCTGAATAGAAATATGTACAAAATATATAGGAAAATGTTATGAAAAACAAATGCTATGGTAAAGGATCTATATTAGCCGAGAGAGAGAGAGAGCGGGTGAGAGTGAGAGAGGGTGAGAGTGAGAGAGGGTGAGAGTGAGAGAGGGTGAGTGAGAGAGGTCTACTATTTAGTCACAGAGTTTATTATAAAACGAACGACGAATAGATAGAAACCCATAGCATCTTTTACTTGGCTCATTAGCATTGATTATGAATAGAATAGAATAGAATAGAATAGAATAGAATAGAATAGAAGGAGATGCCACCGGTAGCCTAAGGGTTTCAGACTGTTTTGGGCTTTGTTAGCTCTTTTCCATAGAATGAGCCTTGAAATAATTACAGACAAATAATTTAGAGATGGTTTTAATATTCAATTATTTCCTGATTTCACCTTTACTTGCATTTAAACTAATTAGGTGACAGAAGAAACCATCATACCATAACATAGCATTATGAACAGTAAATAACTAGGCTAAGTTAAATAATAGAATAGAATAGGATAAAATAGTCTGCATGGCTCTAAGACTTTCAGCACTGTCAAAGCAGGACAGACCGTCACTAGAGAGACAGCTCGAACGTAAATAAAATCCCGCCTTTTGGACAATGTTTTACACTTACTCTACCCTCATAGGTTAAGAGAAACAGGGTGTCAGTGGAATGACCCTTCTCGCCTTTCTATTGGTCTAAGCTGACGCCAGTCAGAACGATGCCGTTGCTGCTATAACCAGCAGTAGGCTGAGTATGGAACACCGTGCAGGTTAATAATAGCTACTGTTGAGGCTAGCTGCATCCGACACTTCGTTATAGGATGATGCAGGTGGAATCGTTTTATCCGTTTCAAAGATATGACTGAGTGAGTATCGGATCGTTATATGTGTTTTCCCCGTTTAGTATGCTGTTGTTCTGTTCTGTCTCCACCATCACACCACATCATCATTTTCATGGACATGGTGTTATTCAGTCAGTGCAGATCGAGTTTTTTTCATAGACTGCACAGGCAGAGGCAGGCATAGCTTACAGTCAACCTGATGACAATTATACTAGCTTATTATCCAGATTCCCTTCTGTCATTCTGTTATATCACAGACATAACATCTCATTTGTCATGAGAATGGAATCAGGTTTTGGTAAAGCCGTTTGTTGCTAGACATCGTGATCGATACATGGCATAGCCTACATAGGCTGCCTACATTACATGGTGATGCAGGAGGAACAGTATGTGGGAGGCTGACAGAGCAGGCTATAGGAATGCTGTTTTGCTTTGCTTTAGCGTCACTGCGATTTAGACGCAGTTTCATCGCACACCATCTCTCTCTCTCTCTCTCTCTCTCTCTCTCTGTGTGTGTCTCTCTGTCTCTCTCTCTCACTCTGTCACACCAACGCACACACACACACACACACACACACACACACACACACACACACACACACACACACACACACACACACACACACACACACACACACACACACACACACACACACACACACATACATACAATCCATCATTCATCATTTCAAGTTCTGAACCAGTGGGATGTAGCAACCCCAGAATAGCAACAGGGACTAGTTTGTATCAGTTCATTTGCCTGTCAGACCTAGTCTGGGGGATTTCCTACAACGTAACACTTGTAGATGTTGAGCTTTTGGGAGCCACTGCCTCTGTCTTCTAGGTCAGTCCACAGATAGAACACTGATGTTTCACCAGATGTATACATCTGAAGCATCCGGTTGGCGTTTCCACTCACCACCATATATGGTAGTGACAGGAAGCCCACTGGCCGGCAGTGGGAGAAGATGGAACGAGATGGATGTTGGCCGACGTTCTGCACATTTTCTCATCGATGAAACATCTGATCTCGATGCAGTTTTCTGTTCACAGAACTAGAATCTGTTACGAACAGAGTGGACTAAGGTTGATAGATTTGACCCTTTGCCAAAGTAAATAAAAGTGTTGTTTAGACGGAGTGCGAAGGGCGAATTTAGTTATTGCACAGAGTAGGCGTAACAGAAATATGCAAATACATGCTATTTTGGGTTAGTTATACAAATCTTTGCTTTGGCTACATTGTGTATTTCCATATTGCTATTTCCTCATTTAATGATTTAATGAAATAATAACTGCAGCTAGTTAGCACAGAACAGTACATTCAATAAGTCAACAATGTGCAGAGTATTTTAAACTACAGTTCTACATTTGTAATGTTTTTTTTTCTCCTTCGTGCGTTTTCCTAAGTGCAGAACAGACCTCTACGGAAAATGGTTGGGGTCAGCTGCTGTTTTTAGACTCATGTTCCTTCTTAACTATGTGGAGGTCCTGCCTATGGGAGTTGACTCCAGAGTATTTGTCTGCCACACATGATGTGGAGTACACTGACTGTGCAGTTATTACCAAGGCTACTGTAGTGGAATAGTTAACCTGTAACATATTGCCAGCCAAGCGGTCCAGGGATCACCAACATTTGGAAATATGCACTGATTATCCAGGTCCTTTTTGTAATGATATTTATAGCATTAATTTCATTCCTTATTTTAACTGTGATTCCCCTCACATACTCTCCAAAAACGAGGTTGTTGTAGTACCCAGTTCGGCAGTGTCTGTGATTACAAAGTCACAGTCTTTCATGGTCCTATGTCTTTCACATTCCTACCTAATGACTGCATCAAATCTACGTGAGGGTTTTATCCTGTACATATGTCATATCGATCGTTTCAACTTTGTCATTTAGAAGGTAGCGTTTCCATCCCTGATGTTTTCTGTTTCTGTAATGTCTTCCTTCAGGGGAGGGAGGGAGGGAGGGAGGAGAGGGAGGGAGGGAGGGAGGGAGGGAGGGAGGAGAGGGAGGGAGGGAGGAGAGGGAGGGAGGGAGGAGAGGGAGGGAGGGAGGGAGGGCGGGAGGGAGGGAGGGAGGGATATAAGAGTTATAGAACCGAAGGAAATGTTGCTGTATGTACTGACTACCATCTGTGCGTGATGTTATTTGACGTGTGATGACATGTGACGTGTGTGTATGTGTGTGTGTGTGTGTATGTGTGGACGTGTTTAACTATACTTGTGGGGACCCGATGTCACCACAAGAATAGTAAACAAACAAAAATTGGACCAACTGGGGACATTTTGTTAGTCCCCACAAGGTCAAATGCTATTTCTAGGGGGTTTAGTGTTAGGGGTTAAGGAAAATATAATTTTGAATGGAACTGAATTGTATGTCCCCACAAGGTTAGCTGCGCAAGACTGTGTGTGTGTGTGTGTGTATGTGTGTGTGTGTCTCTAGCTGTCACACAGGCAGCAGAAAGGCATGACGTTAGCTGGGACCTCCAGCTGATCTGCGCTGTGTGACCTCACACTTTCCCTATTTTCCCTCTGCTTTTTTCAGGTGAGAGTGTGTGGGATGTGGGGTGTGAGAGACAGAGAGACTGCAAGATAAATCATGTTTGAGGAAGAGAGAGATTTCTGAGAGAAAGTGAAAGAGTGAGAGTGAGAGAGAGTGAAAGAGGCAGAGTGTGTGTGAGAGAGAGAAAGAGAGAGAAGATGAGGAGACTCCTCCAGGACACTCCTCTGCGTTGCGTGGTAAAACTCTGGTCTCAGTCCTGCCTGGAGTTCTCTCTTCTCTAAGACCTTCCTGCTCCTCTCAGCTGGTTTCCTCTTCATGAAGACCACTGACATTGGTGATGTGATGAATAAATTTGAAGTCCTTGGCATTGTAGGTGAAGGTAAGTTGATGATCATTATTTACAACTACTGTGTTACACTGTCAAAGGGAACACTACGGTTTTACAGTCATGTGTTTATTTGTGGTTGTTTTTAGTGATGTTGGTGTGGTGGTCAAAGCTGAAAGCCAAAAACATTTCTCTAGCTACCTCTCTGACCTTGTTATCACTGCGTTACTTATGGCTGTGACTGAAAACGTTTACAACGATCAAGGGTTAACGTAAAGTCCACCAGGAGTTCTCTGTACTGTGTCCAAAAACACTGTTTGCAGAACTAGAGCTAAATTATTATTCTGAAGTGCTCATCATGTTCCCTATTCTGAACAGTCGCCACTTAACCGGAGGGTCTAAAGTGGGCTAAAACTGTCTCCATCTCTCCATGTGTCCTCTGGCTAGGCCTTGTAGCTGCTGTGCCCATGAAACCCTTCCAGAAACCACTGCCAAACGGACAACATCACACTCGTTGACCTTTTCCATTTACACGACTGGCTCTTCATCCATTCCTTTTAGATTCATAAATGGAGTTTTGGAAATGATGTCTTCATCTCTTGAGCTACGCACTTTTACTTTCGTGTAAATAATCTACCTGTCATTTCATGTCAAAATTCACATAATATGTGCATAAATGACATAGATGGAGGAAGAGTGTGTAATCATCTTATTCAGTAGCTCTTTAGCCCCTGAATTCTCCTGTATATGTGGTTGACTGGCTGAAGGGCTGAGGCTGATAGCCCAGGGCTACAGAGCGAGGGAGTGGCAAGCCTCTCTCAGGCCAGGGAGAGATACTCAGAGCTGGGGTATAATGACTGGCTACTTCCCTGGCCCATGGTTCCTTCACTGGTCCCTCCAGTAATACAATTTAACGCTAGATCAGATGAGTCATTTCATTCTCATGCCATTTGTTGACTGAAGGATCCTCATCACACAGATTACTGGTCACCCATCACACCGGGGGTTAAGAGCAATTCAGTTTCCAACTCCCGTCAATTCAGGAAGTGAAGCAACAAAGGAGGGGAGGGACCACCACTTACAGAACATATCATGATAGGGCTTTGGTTCTCCCATCAAGACACTCTTGACTGAGTGACACAGACAGGAACTTCATAACAGGAAGTTAGTAAGTTAGTTTTCAAGAGCGATGAATGGAGTACATTCGGCATTTCCTAGAGTCATTATTTATTATTAGTTGATTGGCATATCTGACATGTAGTTCTGAAGATAATAGAGAAGTCCATTTTTTAGTAGTATATTGAAATTCACTGACTATCTACTGTCTGTGTAATGACTATTCACCAACTATCTACTGTCTGTGTAATGACTATTCACCAACTATCTACTCTCTGTGTGATGACTATTCACCAACTATCTACTGTCTGTGTGAAGACTATTTACTGACTATCTACTGTCTGTGTAATGACTATTCGCCAACTATCTACTGTCTGTGTGATGACTATTCACCAACTATCTACTGTCTGTGTAATGACTATTCACCAACTATCTACTGTCTGTGTGATGACTATTCACCAACTATCTACTGTCTGTGTGATGACTATTCACCAACTATCTACTGTCTGTGTGAAGACTATTTACTGACTATCTACTGTCTGTGTAATGACTATTCACCAACTATCTACTGTCTGTGTGATGACTATTCACCAACTATCTACTGTCTGTGTAATGACTATTCACCAACTATCTACTGTCTGTGTGATGACTATTCACCAACTATCTACTGTCTGTGTGATGACTATTCACCAACTATCTACTGTCTGTGTGATGACTATTCACCAACTATCTACTGTCTGTGTGATGACTATTCACCAACTATCTACTGTCTGTGTAATGACTATTCACCAACTATCTACTGTCTGTGTAATGACTATTCACCAACTATCTACTGTCTGTGTAATGACTATTCACCAACTATCTACTGTCTGTGTGATGACTATTCACCAACGATCTACTGTCTGTGTGATGACTATTCACCAACTATCTACTGTCTGTGTGATGAATATTCACCAACTATCTACTGTCTGTGTAATGACTATTCACCAACGATCTACTGTCTGTGTGATGACTATTCACCAACTATCTACTGTCTGTGTGATGACTATTCACCAACTATCTACTGTCTGTGTAATGACTATTCACCAACTGTCTACTGTCTGTGTAATGACTATTCACCAACTATCTACTGTCTGTGTAATGACTATTCACCAACTATCTACTGTCTGTGTGATGACTATTCACCAACTATCTACTGTCTGTGTGATGACTATTCACCAACTATCTACTGTCTGTGTAATGACTATTCACCAACTGTCTACTGTCTGTGTAATGACTATTCACCAACTATCTACTGTCTGTGTAATGACTATTCACCAACTATCTACTGTCTGTGTAATGACTATTCACCAACTGTCTACTGTCTGTGTAATGACTATTCACCAACTATCTACTATCTGTGTAATGACTATTCACCAACTATCTACTGTCTGTGTGATGACTATTCACCAACTATCTACAGTCTGTGTAATGACTATTCACCAACTATCTACTGTCTGTGTAATGACTATTCACCAACTATCTACTGTCTGTGTGATAACTATTCACCAACTATCTACTGTCTGTGTGATGAATATTCACCAACTATCTACTGTCTGTGTAATGACTATTCACCAACTATCTACTGTCTGTGTGATGACTATTCACCAACTATCTACTGTCTGTGTGATGACTATTCACCAACTATCTACTGTCTGTGTGATGACTATTCACCAACTATCTACTGTCTGTGTAATGACTATTCACCAACTATGTACTGTCTGTGTAATGACTATTCACCAACTATCTACTGTCTGTGTGATGACTATTCACCAACTATCTACTGTCTGTGTGATGACTATTCACCAACTATCTACTGTCTGTGTAATGACTATTCACCAACTGTCTGTCTACTGTCTGTGTAATGACTATTCACCAACTATCTACTCTCTGTGTAATGACTATTCACCAACTATCTACTGTCTGTGTGATGACTATTCACCAACTATCTACTGTCTGTGTAATGACTATTCACCAACTATCTACTGTCTGTATAATGACTATTCACCAACTATCTACTGTCTGTGTAATGACTATTCACCAACTATCTACTGTCTGTATAATGACTATTCACCAACTATGTACTGTCTGTGTAATGACTATTCACCAACTATCTACTGTCTGTGTAATGACTATTCACCAACTATCTACTGTCTGTGTGATGACTATTCACCAACTATGTACTGTCTGTGTAATGACTATTCAATTACTATCTACTGTCTGTGTGATGACTATTCACCAACTATCTACTGTCTGTGTAATGACTATTCACCAACTATCTACTGTCTGTGTAATGACTATTCACCAACTATCTACTGTCTGTGTGATGACTATTCACCAACTATCTACAGTCTGTGTGATGACTATCCACCAACTATCTACTGTCTGTGTAATGACTATTCACCAACTATGTACTGTCTGTGTAATGACTATTCACCAACTATCTACTGTCTGTGTGATGACTATTCACCAACTATCTACTGATTATGTGATAACTATTCAATTAATATTTACTGACTACGTAATGACTATGTGGCAGCTGTCTACTTACTATATAATAACTATTCTCTAACTATCTACTGACTATTTGATGACAATATAATAACTATTCTCTAACTATAAACTGACTATAAACTGACTATAAACTGACTATAAACTGACGATCCACTGACTATAAACTGACTATAAACTGACTATCCACTGACTATAAACAGACTATAAACAGACTATAAACTGACTATCTACTGACTATAAACTGACTATAAACTGACTATCTACTGACTATAAACTGACTATCTACTGACTATAAACTGACTATAAACTGACTATCTACTGACTATAAACTGACTATCTACTGACTATAAACTGACTATAAACTGACTATCTACTGACTATAAACTGACTATCTACTGACTATAAACTGACTATAAACTGACTATAAACTGACTATCTACTGACTATAAACTGACTATAAACTGACTATAAACTGACTATAAACTGACTATAAACTGACTATAAACTGACTATAAACTGACTATAAACTGACTATAAACAGACTATAAACAGACTATAAACTGACTATAAACTGACTATAAACAGACTATAAACTGACTATCTACTGACTATAAACAGACTATCTACTGACTATAAACAGACTATAAACTGACTATCTACTGACTATAAACTGACTATAAACTGACTATCTACTGACTATAAACTGACGATCCACTGACTATAAACTGACTATAAACTGACTATAAACTGACTATAAACTGACTATCTACTGACTATAAACTGACTATAAACTGACTATAAACTGACTATAAACTGACTATCCACTGACTATAAACTGACTATAAACTGACTATAAAATGACTATAAACTGACTATAAACTGACTATCCACTGACTATAAACTGACTATAAACTGACTATAAACTGACTACCCACTGACTATAAACTGACTATAAACTGACTATAAACTGACTATAAACTGACTATCCACTGACTATAAACTGACTATAAACTGACTATAAACTGACTACCCACTGACTATAAACTGACTATAAACAGACTATAAACAGACTATCTACTGACTATAAACTGACGATCCACTGACTATAAAATGACTATAAACTGACTATAAACTGACTATAAACTGACTATAAAATGACTATAAACTGACTATAAACTGACTATAAACAGACTATAAACTGACTATAAAATGACTATAAACAGACTATAAACTGACTATAAAATGACTATAAACAGACTATAAACTGACTATAAAATGACTATAAACTGACTATAAAATGACTATAAACAGACTATAAACTGACTATAAAATGACTATAAACTGACTATAAACTGACTATAAACTGACTATAAACTGACTATAAACTGACTATAAACAGACTATAAACTGACTATCTACTGACTATAAACTGACGATCCACTGACTATAAACTGACTATAAACTGACTATAAACTGACTATCTACTGACTATAAACTGACTATCTACTGACTATAAACTGACTATAAACTGACTACCCACTGACTATAAACTGACTATAAACTGACTATAAACTGACTATAAACAGACTATAAACAGACTATAAACTGACTATAAACTGACTATAAACTGACTATCTACTGACTATAAACTGACTATCTACTGACTATAAACTGACTATAAACTGACTATAAACTGACTATAAACTGACTATAAACTGACTATAAACTGACTATAAACAGACTATAAACAGACTATAAACTGACTATAAACTGACTATAAACTGACTATAAACTGACTATAAACTGACTATAAACTGACTACCCACTGACTATAAACTGACTATAAACTGACTATAAACTGACTACCCACTGACTATAAACTGACTATAAACTGACTATAAACTGACTATCCACTGACTATAAACTGACTATAAACTGACTATAAACTGACTATAAACTGACTATAAACTGACTATAAACTGACTATAAACTGACTACCCACTGACTATAAACTGACTATAAACTGACTATAAACTGACTATAAACAGACTATAAACTGACTATAAACTGACTAAACTGACTATAAACAGACTATAAACTGACTATAAACTGACTATAAACTGACTATAAACTGACTATCTACTGACTATAAACTGACTATAAACTGACTATCTACTGACTATAAACTGACTATAAACTGACTATAAACTGACTACCCACTGACTATAAACTGACTATAAACTGACTATAAACAGACTATAAACTGACTATAAACTGACTATAAACTGACTATAAACTGACTATCTACTGACTATAAACTGACTATAAACTGACTATAAACTGACTATAAACTGACTATAAACTGACTATCTACTGACTATAAACTGACTATAAACTGACTATATACTGACTATCTACTGATTATAAACTGACTATAAACTGACTATTCACTGACTATAAACTGGCTATAAACTGACTACTGACTGACCGGTCATGTTGTAATGGAGGAATCATGTTTTCTCTGACAGCATCTGTCAGAATGCCAGAAAGCAGTGGGCCTCCCAAGGGTGGTGCAGTGGTCTGCATCACAGTGCCACTAGAGATCGTGGTTCGAGTCCAGGCTCTGTCGCAGCCGGCCGCGACCGGGAGACCCATGGAGCGGTGCACAATTGGCCCAGCGTCGTCTGGGTTAGTGGAGGGTTTGGCTGGCAGGGATGTCCCCATCGCTCTCTAGCGACTCCTGTAGCCGGGCGCAGTGCACGCTGACACGGTCGCAAGGTGCAGGGCAGGGATGTCCCCATCGCTCTCTAGCGACTCCTGTAGCCGGGCGCAGTGCACGCTGACACGGTCGCAAGGTGCAGGGCAGGGATGTCCCCATCGGTCTCTAGCGACTCCTGTAGCTGGGCGCAGTGCACGCTGACGCGGTCACAAGGTACAGGGCGTTTCCTCTGACACATTGGTGCGGCTGACTTGTCAAGAAGCAGTACGGCTTGGTCGGGTTGTGTTTTGGAGGACGCACGGCCCTCGACCTTCGCCTCTCCTGAGTCCGTACGGGAGTTGCAGTGATGAGACAAGACTGTAACTACCAATTGGATATCACAAAATTGGGGAGAAAAAGGGTAAACACATTTTTTTAAATATATAAATAAATAAAAACAAAGCCAGAAAGCCAAATGAAGGGTTCACAGTTGAAGTCTTCATCTTTGAAATATGGATGAGCATAAAGTGTGCATGAGCTGAGGTGCATGACATCTCCCAGGACCGTTTCTTCACCCTTGAATGACTACAGAACATAGGAAAGACGAGCTCCACTTCATCTACACCTTGTTTAGAGAATATCAACTCTTTATAGGAGGATTCACCAACCTTTTCTAGCTGAACCATTAATACAATTGTAAGTCATGTTTGGATAAATCCCTGTTACTAACCGTTCTCCTCTCTTCTCTCTCCAGGAGCCTATGGAGTAGTCCTGAAGTGCAGGCACAAGGTAAGACCATAACGGCATCATTGTCACACAGTTGATTCTTCAGGAAGTCTCATGTGAAATACACAGTGACATTTTACTCTTTATTCTTAAGGTTTAAATGCTCATAACAGGTACTCTTTATCCTTAAGGTATACATGTTTATAACAGGTACTCTTTATCCTTAAGGTATACATGTTTATAACAGGTTCTCATCATTAAGGTATACATGTTTATAACAGGTTCTCATCATTAAGGTATACATGTTTATAACAGGTTCTCATCATTAAGGTATACATGTTTATAACAGGTTCTCTTTATCCTTAAGGTATACATGTTTATAACAGGTTCTCATCATTAAGGTATACATGTTTATAACAGGTTCTCTTTATCCTTAAGGTATACATGTTTATAACAGGTTCTCATCATTAAGGTATACATGTTTATAACAGGTTCTCATCATTAAGGTATACATGTTTATAACAGGTTCTCTTTATCCTTAAGGTATACATGTTTATAACAGGTTCTCTTCATCCTTAAGGTATACATGTTTATAACAGGTTCTCTTTATCCTTAAGGTATACATGTTTATAACAGGTTCTCTTTATCATTAAGGTATACATGTTTATAACAGGTTCTCATCATTAAGGTATACATGTTTATAACAGGTTCTCTTCATCCTTAAGGTATACATGTTTATAACAGGTTCTCTTTATCATTAAGGTGCAATATGCTGAAACCGCTTACCTGGTTGCTAAAATTCAAATAGTTTGCCTAATTTCAGTTTATGTGACAAAACAAGCAAGTATAGTTTAGAGAATCATTGTACCATCTAAAGCGCTGTGACATATATTTTCCATAAGCCCAAATATTGTATTTTCAGCTGTTTGAAGCTCGTGCAATTTTTTGCACACGTGAACATGCTCGTGAAATCGCTGCACAAATGTAGCCTGTCATTACAGACATACAAGGTGATGCATTTTCAAAATGCAAGACTGGCTACAGAAATAAACTGCATCCTGTACTTGCATTTGGAGCTGAAAGTCATTCATGTTAGCAGCAAATATCAACTAGGGCTGTATCATGTCACTTCTCTAGAGTCTAGAGCAGAATCAACTAGGGCTATATCATGTCACTTCTCTGGAGTCTAGAGCAGAATCAACTAGGGCTGTATCATGTCACTTCTCTGGAGTCTAGAGCAGAATCAACTAGGGCTATATCATGTCACTTCTCTGGAGTCTAGAGCAGAATCAACTAGGGCTGTATCATGTCACTTCTCTAGAGTCTAGAGCAGAATCAACTAGGGCTATATCATGTCACTTCTCTAGAGTCTAGAGCAGAATCAACTAGGGCTATATCATGTCACTTCTCTAGAGTCTAGAGCAGAATCAACTAGGGCTGTATCATGTCACTTCTCTAGAGTCTAGAGCAGAATCAACTAGGGCTGTATCATGTCACTTCTCTAGAGTCTAGAGCAGAATCAACTAGGGCTGTATCATGTCACTTCTCTAGAGTCTAGAGCAGAATCAACTAGGGCTGTATCATGTCACTTCTCTAGAGTCTAGAGCAGAATCAACTAGGGCTATATCATGTCACTTCTCTAGAGTCTAGAGCAGAATCAACTAGGGCTGTATCATGTCACTTCTCTAGAGTCTAGAGCAGAATCAACTAGGGCTATATCATGTCACTTCTCTAGAGTCTAGAGCAGAATCAACTAGGGCTATATCATGTCACTTCTCTAGAGTCTAGAGCAGAATCATCTAGGGCTATATCATGTCACTTCTCTGGAGTCTAGAGCAGAATCAACTAGGGCTATATCATGTCACTTCTCTAGAGTCTAGAGCAGAATCAACTAGGGCTGTATCATGTCACTTCTCTAGAGTCTAGAGCAGAATCAACTAGGGCTATATCATGTCACTTCTCTAGAGTCTAGAGCAGAATCAACTAGGGCTATATCATGTCACTTCTCTAGAGTCTAGAGCAGAATCAACTAGGGCTATATCATGTCACTTCTCTAGAGTCTAGAGCAGAATCAACTAGGGCTGTATCATGTCACTTCTCTAGAGTCTAGAGCAGAATCAACTAGGGCTATATCATGTCACTTCTCTAGAGTCTAGAGCAGAATCAACTAGGGCTGTATCATGTCACTTCTCTAGAGTCTAGAGCAGAATCAACTAGGGCTATATCATGTCACTTCTCTAGAGTCTAGAGCAGAATCAACTAGGGCTATATCATGTCACTTCTCTAGAGTCTAGAGCAGAATCATCTAGGGCTATATCATGTCACTTCTCTAGAGTCTAGAGCAGAATCATCTAGGGCTATATCACGTCACTTCTCTGGAGTCTAGAGCAGAATCAACTAGGGCTATATCATGTCACTTCTCTAGAGTCTAGAGCAGAATCAACTAGGGCTGTATCATGTCACTTCTCTAGAGTCTAGAGCAGAATCAACTAGGGCTGTATCATGTCACTTCTCTAGAGTCTAGAGCAGAATCAACTAGGGCTGTATCATGTCACTTCTCTAGAGTCTAGAGCAGAATCATCTAGGGCTGTATCATGTCACTTCTCTAGAGTCTAGAGCAGAATCATCCAGCCTACTTGTAGTGGAGGTTGCAGGATCAGATGGAAAGCATGTTCTCTCTGCACCATTTTGGATGGCAGCCTGCTTGCTGTGCTTCCCCACAATTATGCATCTTCGTTCCGTAATATTAAAGGCAGTGCGATGTTACAGCTATATTTAGACATCTAGCCAGAAGCCACCCAAACTAGGCCTATCTGAAATATGACAATGATCAATCAAATCGCCAGGAAAACTATTGTTCTGGCAAAGATGAGTCACTATTTTATATGATAGACTCAGTCCTACCGAGTAAAACTGGAGGAAATGAAACAAAATATTGGTCACTACCCACTGGGCACGTTTAAGGTCTAAAATTTTAACATTTATTAAATAGTTGTTTTTTCTCATCAATCTACCCACAATACGCCATAATGACAAAGCAAATACAGATTTTTAGACATTTTTGCAAATGTATTAAACATAAAAAAAATGGAAATATCACATTTAATACGTTTTCAGACCCTTTACTCAGTGCTTTGATGAAGCACCTTTGGCAGTGATTACAGCCTCGGGTCTTCTTGGGTATGATGCTACAAGCTTGGCACACCTGTATTTGGGGATTTTCTCCCATTCTTCTCTGCAGATCCTCTCAAGCTCTGTCAGGGTGGTTGGGGAGTGTCGCTGCACAGCGGTTTTCAGGTCTCTCCAGAGATGTTGGATCGGGTTCAAGTCTGGGCTCTGGCTGGGCCACTCAAGGACATTCAGAGACTTGTCCCTAAGCCACTCCTGCGTTGTCTTGGCTGTGTGCTTAGGGTCGTTGTCCTGTTGGAAGGTGAACCTTCGACCCTGTATGAGGTCCTGGAGCAGGTTTTCATGAAGGATCTCTCTATACTTTGCTCCGTTCATCTTTCCCTCGGTCTTTACTTGTCTCCCAGTCCCTGCCGCTGAAAAACATCCCCACAGCGTGATGCTGCCACCACCATGCTTCACCGTAGGGATGGTGCCACCACCATGCATCACCGTAGGGATGGTAATGGCCAGGTGATGAGCGGTGCCTAGTTTCCTCCAGACGTGATGCTTGGCATTCAGGCCAAAGAGTTCAAACTTGGTTTCATCAGACCATAAAATCTTGTTTCTCATGGTCTGAGAGTCCTTTAGGTGCCTTTTGCCAAACTCCAAGCGGGCTGTCATGTGCCTTTTATTGAGTGGCTTCCGTCTGGTCACTCTACCATAAAGACCTGATTGGTGGAGTGCTGCAGAGATGGTTGTCCTTCTGAAAGGTTCTCCCATCTCCACAGAGGAACTCTGGAGCTCTGTCAGAGTAACCATCGGGTTCTTGGTCACCTCCCTGACCAAGGCCCTTCTCCCCCGTTTGCTGGGCGTTGTTTGGCAGGGCGGCCAGCTCTAGGAACAGTTTTGGTGGTTCCAAACTTCTTCCATTTAAGAATGATGGAGGCCACTGTGTTCTTGGGGACCTTCAATGCTCCCCCAGATCTGTGCCTCGACACAATCCTTTCTCGGAGCTCTAAAGGACAATTCCTTCGAACTCATGGCTTGGTTTTTGCTCTGACATGGACTGTCAACTGTGGGACCTTATACAGACAGGTTTGTGCCTTTCCAAATCATGTCCAATCAATTGAATTTACCACAGGTGGACTCCAATGAAGTTCTAGAAACATCTCAAGGATGATCAATGGAAAACGGATGCACTTGAGCTCAATTTCGAGTCTCATAGCAAAGTGTCTGAATACTTATGTAAATAAGGTATTTCAGTTTTTATGTTTTATACATTTGTTTAAAAAATATATTTAAAAAAATGTGCTTTGTCATTATGGAGTATTGTGTATAGATTGTTTTATTTAATCCATTTTAAGTGAAGGGGTCTGAATACTGTCTGAATGCACTGTAGGCCCGTTACATTATGTGGGTTCTGATGAAAGGACGTCATGTTTTTAAAGAGATTAAGCCTGCAGAGATCCATAGACAGGCAGAATCTGATACCCGGGGCTGATCAATTTCTTTGATGGAATGTGTGGTGTGCAAAAAGTTAACTTTTGGTCATTGTCTTCACGGGGACATATTTTGATGTGATACGTGTTCTCCCTGAATGGTTACCCATGAAATGTCATTTCACCAGTGTTGACTACACCTGATGATTAGGCCCTGACATAAAGCCCAGTGTAGTTTGGAACAATAGGATCAACTTACTGATTCACTACATGGAAATCATGTTGAACTCACTACAAACCTTCTAGTTTATTGATAGTTGTCCAGGGCAGGGCAGAGTAACAGAACCTTGTAGTTTATTGATAGTTGTCCAGGGCAGAGCAACAGAACCTTGTAGTTTATTGATAGTTGTCCAGGGCAGGGCAGAGCAACAGAACCTTGTAGTTTATTGATAGTTGTCCAGGGCAGGGCAGGGCAACAGAACCTTGTAGTTTATTGATAGTTGTCCAGGGCAGGGCAAAGCAACAGAACCTTGTAGTTTATTGATAGTTGTCCAGGGCAGGGCAGAGCAACAGAACCTTGTAGTTTATTGATAGTTGTCCAGGGCAGGGCAGAGCAACAGAACCTTGTAGTTTATTGATAGTTGTCCAGGGCAGGGCAGAGCAACAGAACCTTGTAGTTTATTGATAGTTGTCCAGGGCAGAGCAACAGAACCTTGTAGTTTATTGATAGTTGTCCAGGGCAGGGCAAAGCAACAGAACCTTGTAGTTTATAGATAGTTGTCCAGGGCAGAGCAACAGAACCTTGTAGTTTATTGATAGTTGTCCAGGGCAGAGCAACAGAACCTTGTAGTTTATTGATAGTTGTCCAGGGCAGGGCAAAGCAACAGAACCTTGTAGTTTATTGATAGTTGTCCAGGGCAGGGCAAAGCAACAGAACCTTGTAGTTTATTGATAGTTGTCCAGGGCAGGGCAAAGCAACAGAACCTTGTAGTTTATTGATAGTTGTCCAGGGCAGGGCAAAGCAACAGAACCTTGTAGTTTATTGATAGTTGTCCAGGGCAGGGCAGAGCAACATAACCTTGTAGTTTATTGATAGTTGTCCAGGGCAGGGCAGAGCAACAGAACCTTGTAGTTTATTGATAGTTGTCCAGGGCAGGGCAAAGCAACAGAACCTTGTAGTTTATTGATAGTTGTCCAGGGCAGATCAACAGAACCTTGTAGTTTATTGATAGTTGTCCAGGGCAGAGCAACAGAACCTTGTAGTTTATTGATAGTTGTCCAGGGCAGGGCAAAGCAACAGAACCTTGTAGTTTATTGATAGTTGTCCAGGGCAGATCAACAGAACCTTGTAGTTTATTGATAGTTGTCCAGGGCAGGGCAGGGCAGGGCAGAGCAACAGAACCTTGTATTTTATTGATAGTTGTCCAGGGCAGGGCAGAGCAACAGAACCTTGTAGTTTATTGATAGTTGTCCAGGGCAAAGCAACAGAACCTTGTAGTTTATTGATAGTTGTCCAGGGCAGGGCAAAGCAACAGAACCAAGGTCAATCAGTAGCAGTGTTTGTAACGTGGACCTTTAACCATTGACATCATCAACTCCGCATCATATTGATTAATTAGGCTGCAGCCAAACCTGTATTGATCATCTCTTAGTTGGTCAGTTGATCAGGCCTGGGGAGAAACTATTTGGAGCAAGGGGAAAAGTTAATAGTGTATGTCCCAAATGGCACTCCATTGCGTATATAGTATATAGCACTACTTTTGACCAGGGCTCATAGGGCCCATAGGGATCTGGTCTAAAGTAGTGCACCAAATAGAGAATAGGGTGACATTTTAGAAGCTAGCAATAGTTCTAGTAGGCAGACACCTCCATTCACAGGTTGGGAAATGATTTACTAATTGAATTAATTGAACTATTCAAGTCAGAATCATAATAAAATCAGAATAATAATATCTGGACTAATTTGCAAATGAGGCTAAATCATTTTAATGAAAAGTTCACTAAAGTTTCTCTGCAATATACAGGCCATGTCCCAGAAAATATTTTCCAGTCCAAGTTACCTCTTATCTCAATTATTACCATTATGCTAATGTTCCCCAATAGCCTCTCAGAAATCCTGTTATGAAGTGTATTTTTAGCCTGAAACTTTTTTAGTGGAAAGGGGTTTCCTGAATCCTGATGAATATTTAATTTCTCTGCTCACTGTAATATGGTCTGAGTCTGAAATGGGACCCTATTCCCTACATAGTGTCCTACTTTTGACCAGACCCTATGCAGGACCTGGTCAAATGTAGTGCACTATATAGGGAATAGGGTCCCATTTGGGATGCAACCTTGGTCAAAGGCATCATGCAGAACAGCACCCACCTCAGTAGCTGAATCTTCTAGTACATGTTTCAGATGAAATCTAATAGAATTTAATGCCTGGTGAGAATTTACCATTTGTCAAAAGAATGTTTGGTCTCTTGATTGACAGGCTTACCAACCAATCACACACAGCCCTCCACTTCGGCAGCCTGATTGTCACGTTCCTGACCTGTTTTCTGTTGTTTTGTATGTGTTTAGTTGGTCAGGGCGTGAGTTGGGGTGGGTAGTCTATGTTATGTGTTTTCTATGTTGGGTTAATGTGTTGCCTGGTATGGTTCTCAATTAGAGGCAGGTGTTTGACGTTTCCTCTGATTGAGAACCATATTAAGGTATGTTGTTCTCACTGTTTGTTTGTGGGTGATTGTTCCTGTGTCTGTGTATACCACATGGGACTGTTTCGTTTGTTTGTTCGTTTTAGGTAGTCTGTTCCTGTTCGTGCGTTCTTCGTCTATATGTAAGTTCGTTTGTTTCAGGTCTGTTGCCTTCGTTTATTGTTTTGTAGTTTGTTCTAGTGTTCATTAGTGTTTCGTCTTTCATTTAATAAATCAGTATGTATTCATCACCCGCTGCGCCTTGGTCCGTTCATTCACCACAAGACGAACGTTACACTGATGGTTGAGATTGTCTTGATGAACGGGTATTTTACTTGGTTGAAGTTTGTTTACCATTCTGTCATTGTTTCTTTGGATGGAGAAACGGAGAGATGGAGGGGTGGCTCTCCTCTCCTCCCTGTGATTGGATGGAGAAACGGAGAGATGGAGGGGTGGCTCTCCTCTCCTCCCTGTGATTGGATGGAGAAACGGAGAGATGGAGGGGTGGCTCTCCTCTCATCCCTGTGATTGGATGGAGAAACGGAGAGATGGAGGGGTGGCTCTCCTCTCCTCCCTGTGATTGGATGGAGAAACGGAGAGATGGAGGGGTGGCTCTCCTCTCCTCCCTGTGATGGATGGAGAAACGGAGAGATGGAGGGGTGGCTCTCCTCTCCTCCCTGTGATTGTGTCATCTACATGTGTTGTTTCTGGCTGGTCTATTTTGAGACAGCAGAGAGAGACTGCATATTTTCATTTGTCTTTTCTCTCCCAGACGCGTTTCTGTTTGCACAGTTGGGCACAGCTGTGGACGCTTGTGCTCCAGCTCCCCCAAACCAAACTCAACTCTGGGCATGGCTTTCAGCTCACAACTCATAGAAAATAGTTCCTGTCTTGTGTGGGGGCTGAAAATAATTTGTAGAGTTGAACTAGCCTATGTTTCACTTCACCATCCATTCTGAGGAAGATTGGGGCGGCAGGTAGCCTAGTGGTTAGAGCGTTGGGCCAGTAACCGAAAGGCTGCTAGATTGAATCCCCGAGCTGACAAGGTAAAAATCTGTTGTTCTGTCCCTGAACAAGGCAGTTCCCACTGTTCCTAGGCCGTCATTGAAAATAAGAATTTAATTATTAACTGACTTGTCTAGTTAAATAAATAAAAAATACATTTGGAGTGACTGCAGACAGAGCATGACTAATGTTAGGCTCCACTTGCTAGTCACACGTTCTGAACAACGACTAACTCATTTGTTGCACTTCTGACTTTTGTGAGGGGGTGTGGTTACTGGCTGTCCTTATGAAGAGAACTGTAGGGGGTGTGGTTACTGGCTGTCCTTATGAAGAGAACTGTAGGGGGTGTGGTTATCGGCTGTCCTTATGAAGAGAACTGTAGGGGGTGTGGTTACTGGCTGTCCTTATGAAGAGAACTGTAGGGGGTGTGGTTATCGGCTGTCCTTATGAAGAGAACTGTAGGGGGTGTGGTTACTGGCTGTCCTTATGAAGAGAACTATAGGGGGTGTGGTTATCGGCTGTCCTTATGAAGAGAACTGTAGGGGGTGTGGTTACTGGCTGTCCTTATGAAGAGAACTGTAGGAGGTGGAGTTACTGGCTGTCCTTATGAAGAGAACTGTAGGAGGTGGAGTTACTGGCTGTCCTTATGAAGAGAACTGTAGGAGGTGTGGTTACTGGCTGTCCTTATGAAGAGAACTGTAGGAGGTGTGGTTATCGGCTGTCCTTATGAAGAGAACTGTAGGGGGTGTGGTTACTGGCTGTCCTTATGAAGAGAACTGTAGGAGGTGGAGTTACTGGCTGTCCTTATGAAGAGAACTGTAGGAGGTGTGGTTACTGGCTGTCCTTATGAAGAGAACTGTAGGAGGTGGAGTTACCGGCTGTCCTTATGAAGAGAACTGTAGGGAGTGGTTACTGGCTGTCCTTATGAAGAGAACTGTAGGGGGTGTGTTTATCGGCTGTCCTTATGAAGAGAACTGTAGGAGGTGTGGTTACCGGCTGTCCTTATGAAGAGAACTGTAGGGGGTGTGGTTATCGGCTGTCCTTATGAAGAGAACTGTAGGAGGTGTGTTTATCGGCTGTCCTTATGAAGAGAACTGTAGGAGGTGGAGTTACCGGCTGTCCTTATGAAGAGAACTGTAGGGGGTGTGGTTATCGGCTGTCCTTATGAAGAGAACTGTAGGGGGTGTGGTTATCGGCTGTCCTTATGAAGAGAACTGTAGGGGGTGTGGTTATCGGCTGTCCTTATGAAGAGAACTGTAGGGGGTGTGGTTACTGGCTGTCCTTATGAAGAGAACTGTAGGAGGTGGAGTTACTGGCTGTCCTTATGAAGAGAACTGTAGGAGGTGTGGTTACTGGCTGTCCTTATGAAGAGAACTGTAGGAGGTGGAGTTACCGGCTGTCCTTATGAAGAGAACTGTAGGAGGTGTGGTTACTGGCTGTCCTTATGAAGAGAACTGTAGGAGGTGTGGTTACTGGCTGTCCTTATGAAGAGAACTGTAGGAGGTGGAGTTACTGGCTGTCCTTATGAAGAGAACTGTAGGGGGTGTGGTTATCGGCTGTCCTTATGAAGAGAACTGTAGGGGGTGTGGTTACTGGCTGTCCTTATGAAGAGAACTGTAGGGGGTGTGGTTACCGGCTGTCCTTATGAAGAGAACTGTAGGGGGTGTGGTTATCGGCTGTCCTTATGAAGAGAACTGTAGTAGGTGTGGTTACCGGCTGTCCTTATGAAGAGAACTGTAGGGGGTGTGGTTACCGGCTGTCCTTATGAAGAGAACTGTAGGGGGTGTGGTTATCGGCTGTCCTTATGAAGAGAACTGTAGGGGGTGTGGTTATCGGCTGTCCTTATGAAGAGAACTGTAGGAGGTGTGGTTACCGGCTGTCCTTATGAAGAGAACTGTAGGGGGTGTGGTTATCGGCTGTCCTTATGAAGAGAACTGTAGGGGGTGTGGTTATCGGCTGTCCTTATGAAGAGAACTGTAGGGGGTGTGGTTATCGGCTGTCCTTATGAAGAGAACTGTAGGGGGTGTGGTTATCGGCTGTCCTTATGAAGAGAACTGTAGGGGGTGTGGTTATCGGCTGTCCTTATGAAGAGAACTGTAGGGGGTGTGGTTATCGGCTGTCCTTATGAAGAGAACTGTAGGGGGTGTGGTTATCGGCTGTCCTTATGAAGAGAACTGTAGGGGGTGTGGTTATCGGCTGTCCTTATGAAGAGAACTGTAGGGGGTGTGGTTATCGGCTGTCCTTATGAAGAGAACTGTAGGGGGTGTGGTTATCGGCTGTCCTTATGAAGAGAACTGTAGGGGGTGTGGTTATCGGCTGTCCTTATGAAGAGAACTGTAGGGGGTGTGGTTATCGGCTGTCCTTATGAAGAGAACTGTAGGGGGTGTGGTTATCGGCTGTCCTTATGAAGAGAACTGTAGGGGGTGTGGTTATCGGCTGTCCTTATGAAGAGAACTGTAGGGGATGTGGTTATCGGCTGTCCTTATGAAGAGAACTGTAGGGGGTGTGGTTACCGGCTGTCCTTATGAAGAGAACTGTAGGGGGTGTGGTTATCGGCTGTCCTTATGAAGAGAACTGTAGGGGGTGTGGTTACCGGCTGTCCTTATGAAGAGAACTGTAGGAGGTGGAGTTGCTGGCTGTCCTTATGAAGAGAACTGTAGGGGGTGTGGTTACTGGCTGTCCTTATGAAGAGAACTGTAGGAGGTGGAGTTACTGGCTGTCCTTATGAAGAGAACTGTAGGGGGTGTGGTTACCGGCTGTCCTTATGAAGAGAACTGTAGGAGGTGTGGTTACCGGCTGTCCTTATGAAGAGAACTGTAGGAGGTGTGGTTACTGGCTGTCCTTATGAAGAGAACTGTAGGAGGTGGAGTTACTGGCTGTCCTTATGAAGAGAACTGTAGGAGGTGGAGTTACTGGCTGTCCTTATGAAGAGAACTGTAGGAGGTGTGGTTACCGGCTGTCCTTATGAAGAGAACTGTAGGGGGTGTGGTTACTGGCTGTCCTTATGAAGAGAACTGTAGGGGGTGTGGTTATCGGCTGTCCTTATGAAGAGAACTGTAGGAGGTGTGGTTACCGGCTGTCCTTATGAAGAGAACTGTAGGAGGTGTGGTTACCGGCTGTCCTTATGAAGAGAACTGTAGGGGGTGTGGTTACCGGCTGTCCTTATGAAGAGAACTGTAGGGGGTGGAGTTACTGGCTAGTGTCCTTATGAAGAGAACTGTAGGAGGTGGAGTTACCGGCTGTCCTTATGAAGAGAACTGTAGGGGGTGTGGTTACCGGCTGTCCTCATGAAGAGAACTGTAGGGGGTGTGGTTACCAGCTGTTCTTATGAAGAGAACTGTAGGAGGTGGAGTTACCGGCTGTCCTTATGAAGAGAACTGTAGGGGGGTGTGGTTACCGGCTGTCCTTATGAAGAGAACTGTAGGAGGTGGAGTTACTGGCTGTCCTTATGAAGAGAACTGTAGGGGGTGTGGTTACCGGCTGTCCTTATGAAGAGAACTGTAGGGGGTGTGGTTAACGGCTGTCCTTATGAAGAGAAGTGTAGGAGGTGGAGTTACCGGCTGTCCTTATGAAGAGAACTGTAGGAGGTGTGGTTACCGGCTGTCCTCATGAAGAGAACTGTAGGAGGTGTGGTTACCGGCTGTCCTTATGAAGAGAACTGTAGGGGGTGTGGTTAACGGCTGTCCTTATGAAGAGAACTGTAGGAGGTGGAGTTACTGGCTGTCCTTATGAAGAGAACTGTAGGAGGTGTGGTTACTGGCTGTCCTTATGAAGAGAACTGTAGGAGGTGGAGTTACTGGCTGTCCTTATGAAGAGAACTGTAGGAGGTGGAGTTACTGGCTGTCCTTATGAAGAGAACTGTAGGAGGTGGAGTTACTGGCTGTCCTTATGAAGAGAACTGTAGGGGGTGTGGTTACCGGCTGTCCTTATGAAGAGAACTGTAGGGGGTGTGTTTATCGGCTGTCCTTATGAAGAGAACTGTAGGGGGTGTGGTTACTGGCTGTCCTTATGAAGAGAACTGTAGGAGGTGGAGTTACCGGCTGTCCTTATGAAGAGAACTGTAGGGGGTGTGGTTACTGGCTGTCCTTATGAAGAGAACTGTAGGAGGTGTGTTTACCGGCTGTCCTTATGAAGAGAACTGTAGGAGGTGGAGTTACCGGCTGTCCTTATGAAGAGAACTGCAGGAGGTGTGGTTACTGGCTGTCCTTATGAAGAGAACTGTAGGGGGTGTGGTTACTGGCTGTTCTTATGAAGAGAATTGTAGGAGGTGGAGTTACTGGCTGTCCTTATGAAGAGAACTGTAGGAGGTGGAGTTACTGGCCAGTGTCCTTATGAAGAGAACTGTAGGGGGTGTGGTTACTGGCTGTCCTTATGAAGAGAACTGTAGGAGGTGTGGTTACCGGCTGTCCTTATGAAGAGAACTGTAGGAGGTGGAGTTACCGGCTGTCCTTATGAAGAGAACTGTAGGGGGTGGAGTTACTGGCCAGTGTCCTTATGAAGAGAACTGTAGGGGGTGTGGTTACTGGCTGTCCTTATGAAGAGAACTGTAGGGGGTGTGGTTACCGGCTGTCCTTATGAAGAGAACTGTAGGAGGTGGAGTTACCGGCTGTCCTTATGAAGAGAACTGTAGGAGGTGTGGTTACCGGCTGTCCTTATGAAGAGAACTGTAGGAGGTGTGGTTACCGGCTGTCCTTATGAAGAGAACTGTAGGAGGTGGAGTTACCGGCTGTCCTTATGAAGAGAACTGTAGGAGGTGTGGTTACCGGCTGTCCTTATGAAGAGAACTGTAGGAGGTGGAGTTACCGGCTGTCCTTATGAAGAGAACTGTAGGAGGTGTGGTTACCGGCTGTCCTTATGAAGAGAACTGTAGGAGGTGTGGTTACCGGCTGTCCTTATGAAGAGAACTGTAGGAGGTGGAGTTACTGGCTGTCCTTATGAAGAGAACTGTAGGGGGTGTGGTTACTGGCTGTCCTTATGAAGAGAACTGTAGGAGGTGGAGTTACTGGCTGTCCTTATGAAGAGAACTGTAGGAGGTGGAGTTACTGGCTGTCCTTATGAAGAGAACTGTAGGAGGTGGAGTTACTGGCTGTCCTTATGAAGAGAACTGTAGGAGGTGGAGTTAGTACATTGCCAGGCATGACTGATGTGAAGCTTCATTTGTCTGCAGGATCTACTGTAGTCTAATAGTCCCTGTGTTATCCTGTAGTGTATTCTAATAGTCCCTGTGTTATCCTGTAGTGTATTCTAATAGTCCCTGTGTTATCCTGTAGTGTAGTAGTGTGGTCTAATAGTCCCTGTGTTATCCTGTAGTGTAGTAGTGTAGTCTAATAGTAGGACCTGTGTTATCCTGTAGTGTAGTAGTGTATTCTAATAGTAGGACCTGTGTTATCCTGTAGTGTAGTAGTGTGGTCTAATAGTCCCTGTGTTATCCTGTAGTGTAGTAGTGTAGTCTAATAGTAGGACCTGTGTTATCCTGTAGTGTAGTAGTGTAGTCTAATAGTCCCTGTGTTATCCTGTAGTGTAGTCTAATAGTCCCTGTGTTATCCTGTAGTGTAGTAGTGTAGTCTAATAGTCCCTGTGTTATACTGTAGTGTAATGTGTAGTCTAATAGTCCCTGTGTTATCCTGTAGTGTATTCTAATAGTCCCTGTGTTATCCTGTAGTGTAGTAGTGTAGTCTAATAGTCCCTGTGTTATCCTGTAGTGTAGTAGTGTAGTCTAATAGTCCCTGTGTTATCCTGTAGTGTAGTATTGTAGTCTAATAGTCCATGTGTTATCCTGTAGTGTAGTCTAATAGTCCCTGTGTTATCCTGTAGTGTAGTCTAATAGTCCCTGTGTTATCCTGTAGTGTAGTAGTGTAGTCTAATAGTCCCTGTATTATCCTGTAGTGTAGTAGTGTAGTCTAATAGTCCCTGTGTTATCCTGTAGTGTAGTCTAATAGTCCCTGTGTTATCCTGTAGTGTAGTAGTGTAGTCTAATAGTCTCTGTGTTATCCTGTAGTGTAGTCTATTAGTCCCTGTGTTATCCTGTAGTGTAGTCTAATAGTCCCTGTGTTATCCTGTAGTGTAGTAGTGTAGTCTAATAGTCCCTGTGTTATCCTGTAGTGTAGTAGTGTAGTCTAATAGTCCCTGTGTTATCCTGTAGTGTAGTAGTGTAGTCTATTAGTCCCTGTGTTATCCTGTAGTGTAGTAGTGTAGTCTAATAGTCCCTGTGTTATCATGTAGTGTATTCTAAAAGTCCCTGTGTTATCCTGTAGTGTAGTCTAATAGTCCCTGTGTTATCCTGTAGTGTAGTAGTGTAGTCTAATAGTCTCTGTGTTATCCTGTAGTGTAGTCTATTAGTCCCTGTGTTATCCTGTAGTGTAGTCTAATAGTCCCTGTGTTATCCTGTGTGTAGTAGTGTAGTCTAATAGTCCCTGTGTTATCCTGTAGTGTGTAGTGTAGTAGTGTAGTCTAATAGTCCCTGTGTTATCCTGTAGTGTAGTAGTGTAGTCTATTAGTCCCTGTGTTATCCTGTAGTGTAGTAGTGTAGTCTAATAGTCCCTGTGTTATCCTGTAGTGTATTCTAATAGTCCCTGTGTTATCCTGTAGTGTGGTCTAATAGTCCCTGTGTTATCCTGTAGTGTGGTCTAATAGTCCCTGTGTTATCCTGTAGTGTAGTAGTGTAGTCTATTAGTCCCTGTGTTATCCTGTAGTGTAGTAGTGTAGTCTAATAGTCCCTGTGTTATCCTGTAGTGTGGTAGTGTAGTCTAATAGTCCCTGTGTTATCCTGTAGTGTAGTAGTGTAGTCTAATAGTCCCTGTGTTATCCTGTAGTGTAGTAGTGTAGTCTAATAGTCCCTGTGTTATCCTGTAGTGTAGTAGTGTAGTCTAATAGTCCCTGTGTTATCCTGTAGTGTAGTAGTGTAGTAGAATAGTCCCTGTGTTATCCTGTAGTGTAGTCTAATAGTCCCTGTGTTATCCTGTAGTGTAGTAGTGTAGTCTAATAGTCCCTTTGTTATCCTGTAGTGTAGTAGTGTGGTCTAATAGTCCCTGTGTTATCCTGTAGTGTAGTAGTGTAGTCTAATAGTCCCTGTGTTATCCTGTAGTGTAGTAGTGTAGTCTAATAGTCTCTGTGTTATCCTGTAGTGTAGTAGTGTAGTCTAACAGTCCCTGTGTTATCCTGTAGTGTAGTAGTGTAGTCTAATAGTCCCTGTGTTATCCTGTAGTGTAGTAGTGTAGTCTAATAGTCCCTGTGTTATCCTGTAGTGTAGTCTAACAGTCCCTGTGTTATCCTGTAGTGTAGTAGTATGGTCTAATAGTCTCTGTGTTATCCTGTAGTGTAGTCTAATAGTCCCTGTGTTATCCTGTAGTGTAGTCTAATAGTCCCTGTGTTATCCTGTAATGTAGTAGTGTAGTCTAATAGTCCCTGTGTTATCCTGTAGTGTGGTCTAATAGTCCCTGTGTTATCCTGTAGTGTAGTAGTGTAGTCTAATAGTCCCTGTGTTATCCTGTAGTGTAGTAGTGTAGTCTAATAGTAGGACCTGTGTTATCCTGTAGTGTAGTAGTGTAGTCTAATAGTCCCTGTGTTATCCTGTAGTGTAGTAGTGTAGTCTAATAGTCCCTGTGTTATCCTGTAGTGTAGTAGTGTAGTCTAATAGTCCCTGTGTTATCCTGTAGTGTAGTCTAATAGTCCCTGTGTTATCCTGTAGTGTGGTAGTGTAGTCTAATAGTCCCTGTGTTATCCTGTAGTGTAGTAGTGTAGTCTAATAGTCCCTGTGTTATCCTGTAGTGTAGTCTAATGGTCCCTGTATTATCCTGTAGTGTAGTAGTGTAGTCTAATAGTCCCTGTGTTATCCTGTAGTGTAGTAGTGTGGTCTAATAGTCCCTGTGTTATCCTGTAGTGTAGTAGTGTAGTCTAATAGTCCCTGTGTTATCCTGTAGTGTAGTCTAATAGTCCCTGTGTTATCCTGTAGTGTAGTAGTGTAGTCTAATAGTCCCGGTGTTATCCTGTAGTGTAGTAGTGTATTCTAATAGTCCCTGTGTTATCCTGTAGTGTAGTAGTGTGGTCTAATAGTCCCTGTGTTATCCTGTAGTGTAGTCTAATAGTCCCTGTGTTATCCTGTAGTGTAGTAGTGTAGTCTAATAGTCCCTGTGTTATCCTGTAGTGTAGTAGTGTAGTCTAATAGTCCCTGTGTTATCCTGTAGTGTAGTAGTGTAGTCTAATAGTCCCTGTGTTATCCTGTAGTGTAGTCTAATAGTCCCTGTGTTATCCTGTAGTGTAGTCTAATAGTCCCTGTGTTATCCTGTAGTGTAGTCTAATAGTCCCTGTGTTATCCTGTAGTGTAGTAGTGTAGTCTAATAGTCCCTGTGTTATCCTGTAGTGTAGTAGTGTACTCTAATAGTCCCTGTGTTATCCTGTAGTGTAGTCTAATAGTCCATGTGTTATCCTGTAGTGTAGTCTAATAGTCCCTGTGTTATCCTGTAGTGTAGTCTAATAGTCCCTGTGTTATCCTGTAGTGTAGTAGTGTAGTCTAATAGTCCCTGTGTTATCCTGTAGTGTAGTCTAATAGTCCCTGTGTTATCCTGTAGTGTAGTCTAATAGTCCCTGTGTTATCCTGTAGTGTAGTAGTGTAGTCTAATAGTCCCTGTGTTATCCTGTAGTGTAGTAGTGTACTCTAATAGTCCCTGTGTTATCCTGTAGTGTAGTCTAATAGTCCATGTGTTATCCTGTAGTGTAGTAGTGTAGTCTAATAGTCCCTGTGTTATCCTGTAGTGTAGTAGTGTAGTCTAATAGTCCCTGTGTTATCTTTTAGTGTAGTAGTGTAGTCTAATAGTCCCTGTGTTATCCTGTAGTGTAGTAGTGTAGTCTAATAGTCCCTGTGTTATCCTGTAGTGTAGTCTAATAGTCCCTGTGTTATCCTGTAGTGTAGTAGTGTAGTCTAATAGTCCCTGTGTTATCCTGTAGTGTAGTAGTGTACTCTAATAGTCCCTGTGTTATCCTGTAGTGTAGTCTAATAGTCCATGTGTTATCCTGTAGTGTAGTAGTGTAGTCTAATAGTCCCTGTGTTATCCTGTAGTGTAGTCTAATAGTCCCTGTGTTATCCTGTAGTGTAGTAGTGTAGTCTAATAGTCTCTGTGTTATCCTGTAGTGTAGTCTAATAGTCCCTGTGTTATCCTGTAGTGTAGTAGTGTAGTCTAACAGTCCCTGTGTTATCCTGTAGTGTAGTAGTGTAGTCTAATAGTCCCTGTGTTATCCTGTAGTGTAGTAGTGTAGTCTAATAGTCCCTGTGTTATCCTGTAGTGTAGTCTAACAGTCCCTGTGTTATCCTGTAGTGTAGTAGTATGGTCTAATAGTCTCTGTGTTATCCTGTAGTGTAGTCTAATAGTCCCTGTGTTATCCTGTAGTGTAGTCTAATAGTCCCTGTGTTATCCTGTAATGTAGTAGTGTAGTCTAATAGTCCCTGTGTTATCCTGTAGTGTGGTCTAATAGTCCCTGTGTTATCCTGTAGTGTAGTAGTGTAGTCTAATAGTCCCTGTGTTATCCTGTAGTGTAGTAGTGTAGTCTAATAGTCCCTGTGTTATCCTGTAGTGTAGTAGTGTAGTCTAATAGTCCCTGTGTTATCCTGTAGTGTAGTAGTGTAGTCTAATTGTCCCTGTGTTATCCTGTAGTGTAGTCTAATAGTCCCTGTGTTATCCTGTAGTGTAGTCTAATAGTCCCTGTGTTATCCTGTAGTGTAGTCTAATAGTCCCTGTGTTATCCTGTAGTGTAGTAGTGTAGTCTAATAGTCCCTGTGTTATCCTGTAGTGTAGTAGTGTACTCTAATAGTCCCTGTGTTATCCTGTAGTGTAGTCTAATAGTCCATGTGTTATCCTGTAGTGTAGTAGTGTAGTCTAATAGTCCCTGTGTTATCCTGTAGTGTAGTCTAATAGTCCCTGTGTTATCCTGTAGTGTAGTAGTGTAGTCTAATAGTCTCTGTGTTATCCTGTAGTGTAGTCTAATAGTCCCTGTGTTATCCTGTAGTGTAGTAGTGTAGTCTAATAGTCCCTGTGTTATCCTGTAGTGTAGTAGTGTAGTCTAATAGTCCCTGTGTTATCCTGTAGTGTAGTAGTGTAGTCTAATAGTCCCTGTGTTATCCTGTAGTGTAGTAGTGTAGTCTAATAGTCCCTGTGTTATCCTGTAGTGTAGTAGTGTAGTCTAATAGTCCCTGTGTTATCCTGTAGTGTAGTAGTGTAGTCTAATAGTCCCTGTGTTATCCTGTAGTGTAGTCTAATAGTCCCTGTGTTATCCTGTAGTGTAGTAGTGTAGTCTAATAGTCCCTGTGTTATCCTGTAGTGTAGTAGTGTACTCTAATAGTCCCTGTGTTATCCTGTAGTGTAGTCTAATAGTCCATGTGTTATCCTGTAGTGTAGTAGTGTAGTCTAATAGTCCCTGTGTTATCCTGTAGTGTAGTCTAATAGTCCCTGTGTTATCCTGTAGTGTAGTAGTGTAGTCTAATAGTCTCTGTGTTATCCTGTAGTGTAGTCTAATAGTCCCTGTGTTATCCTGTAGTGTAGTAGTGTAGTCTAACAGTCCCTGTGTTATCCTGTAGTGTAGTAGTGTAGTCTAATAGTCCCTGTGTTATCCTGTAGTGTAGTAGTGTAGTCTAATAGTCCCTGTGTTATCCTGTAGTGTAGTCTAACAGTCCCTGTGTTATCCTGTAGTGTAGTAGTATGGTCTAATAGTCTCTGTGTTATCCTGTAGTGTAGTCTAATAGTCCCTGTGTTATCCTGTAGTGTAGTCTAATAGTCCCTGTGTTATCCTGTAATGTAGTAGTGTAGTCTAATAGTCCCTGTGTTATCCTGTAGTGTGGTCTAATAGTCCCTGTGTTATCCTGTAGTGTAGTAGTGTAGTCTAATAGTCCCTGTGTTATCCTGTAGTGTAGTAGTGTAGTCTAATAGTCCCTGTGTTATCCTGTAGTGTAGTAGTGTAGTCTAATAGTCCCTGTGTTATCCTGTAGTGTAGTAGTGTAGTCTAATTGTCCCTGTGTTATCCTGTAGTGTAGTCTAATAGTCCCTGTGTTATCCTGTAGTGTAGTCTAATAGTCCCTGTGTTATCCTGTAGTGTAGTCTAATAGTCCCTGTGTTATCCTGTAGTGTAGTAGTGTAGTCTAATAGTCCCTGTGTTATCCTGTAGTGTAGTAGTGTACTCTAATAGTCCCTGTGTTATCCTGTAGTGTAGTCTAATAGTCCATGTGTTATCCTGTAGTGTAGTAGTGTAGTCTAATAGTCCCTGTGTTATCCTGTAGTGTAGTCTAATAGTCCCTGTGTTATCCTGTAGTGTAGTAGTGTAGTCTAATAGTCTCTGTGTTATCCTGTAGTGTAGTCTAATAGTCCCTGTGTTATCCTGTAGTGTAGTAGTGTAGTCTAATAGTCCCTGTGTTATCCTGTAGTGTAGTAGTGTAGTCTAATAGTCCCTGTGTTATCCTGTAGTGTAGTAGTGTAGTCTAATAGTCCCTGTGTTATCCTGTAGTGTAGTAGTGTAGTCTAATAGTCCCTGTGTTATCCTGTAGTGTAGTAGTGTAGTCTAATAGTCCCTGTGTTATCCTGTAGTGTAGTAGTGTAGTCTAATAGTCCCTGTGTTATCCTGTAGTGTAGTGTAATAGTCCCTGTGTTATCCTGTAGTGTAGTAGTGTAGTCTAATAGTCCCTGTGTTATCCTGTAGTGTAGTAGTGTACTCTAATAGTCCCTGTGTTATCCTGTAGTGTAGTCTAATAGTCCATGTGTTATCCTGTAGTGTAGTAGTGTAGTCTAATAGTCCCTGTGTTATCCTGTAGTGTAGTCTAATAGTCCCTGTGTTATCCTGTAGTGTAGTAGTGTAGTCTAATAGTCTCTGTGTTATCCTGTAGTGTAGTCTAATAGTCCCTGTGTTATCCTGTAGTGTAGTAGTGTAGTCTAACAGTCCCTGTGTTATCCTGTAGTGTAGTAGTGTAGTCTAATAGTCCCTGTGTTATCCTGTAGTGTAGTAGTGTAGTCTAATAGTCCCTGTGTTATCCTGTAGTGTAGTCTAACAGTCCCTGTGTTATCCTGTAGTGTAGTAGTATGGTCTAATAGTCTCTGTGTTATCCTGTAGTGTAGTCTAATAGTCCCTGTGTTATCCTGTAGTGTAGTCTAATAGTCCCTGTGTTATCCTGTAATGTAGTAGTGTAGTCTAATAGTCCCTGTGTTATCCTGTAGTGTGGTCTAATAGTCCCTGTGTTATCCTGTAGTGTAGTAGTGTAGTCTAATAGTCCCTGTGTTATCCTGTAGTGTAGTAGTGTAGTCTAATAGTAGGACCTGTGTTATCCTGTAGTGTAGTAGTGTAGTCTAATAGTCCCTGTGTTATCCTGTAGTGTAGTAGTGTAGTCTAATAGTCCCTGTGTTATCCTGTAGTGTAGTAGTGTAGTCTAATAGTCCCTGTGTTATCCTGTAGTGTAGTCTAATAGTCCCTGTGTTATCCTGTAGTGTGGTAGTGTAGTCTAATAGTCCCTGTGTTATCCTGTAGTGTAGTAGTGTAGTCTAATAGTCCCTGTGTTATCCTGTAGTGTAGTCTAATAGTCCCTGTATTATCCTGTAGTGTAGTAGTGTAGTCTAATAGTCCCTGTGTTATCCTGTAGTGTAGTAGTGTGGTCTAATAGTCCCTGTGTTATCCTGTAGTGTAGTAGTGTAGTCTAATAGTCCCTGTGTTATCCTGTAGTGTAGTCTAATAGTCCCTGTGTTATCCTGTAGTGTAGTAGTGTAGTCTAATAGTCCCGGTGTTATCCTGTAGTGTAGTAGTGTATTCTAATAGTCCCTGTGTTATCCTGTAGTGTAGTAGTGTGGTCTAATAGTCCCTGTGTTATCCTGTAGTGTAGTCTAATAGTCCCTGTGTTATCCTGTAGTGTAGTAGTGTAGTCTAATAGTCCCTGTGTTATCCTGTAGTGTAGTAGTGTAGTCTAATAGTCCCTGTGTTATCCTGTAGTGTAGTAGTGTAGTCTAATAGTCCCTGTGTTATCCTGTAGTGTAGTCTAATAGTCCCTGTGTTATCCTGTAGTGTAGTCTAATAGTCCCTGTGTTATCCTGTAGTGTAGTCTAATAGTCCCTGTGTTATCCTGTAGTGTAGTGGTGTAGTCTAATAGTCCCTGTGTTATCCTGTAGTGTAGTAGTGTACTCTAATAGTCCCTGTGTTATCCTGTAGTGTAGTCTAATAGTCCATGTGTTATCCTGTAGTGTAGTAGTGTAGTCTAATAGTCTCTGTGTTATCCTGTAGTGTAGTCTAATAGTCCCTGTGTTATCCTGTAGTGTAGTAGTGTAGTCTAATAGTCCCTGTGTTATCCTGTAGTGTAGTAGTGTAGTCTAATAGTCCCTGTGTTATCCTGTAGTGTAGTAGTGTAGTCTAATAGTCCCTGTGTTATCCTGTAGTGTAGTAGTGTAGTCTAATAGTCCCTGTGTTATCCTGTAGTGTAGTAGTGTAGTCTAATAGTCCCTGTGTTATCCTGTAGTGTAGTAGTGTAGTCTAATAGTCCCTGTGTTATCCTGTAGTGTAGTAGTGTAGTCTAATAGTCCCTGTGTTATCCTGTAGTGTAGTAGTGTAGTCTAATAGTCCCTGTGTTATCCTGTAGTGTAGTAGTGTATTCTAATAGTCCCTGTGTTATCCTGTAGTGTAGTAGTGTAGTCTAATAGTCCCTGTGTTATCCTGTAGTGTAGTAGTGTAGTCTAATAGTCCCTGTGTTATCCTGTAGTGTAGTCTAATAGTCCCTGTGTTATCCTATAGTGTAGTCTAATAGTCCCTGTGTTATCCTGTAGTGTAGTCTAATAGTCCCTGTGTTATCCTGTAGTGTGGTAGTGTAGTCTAATAGTCCCTGTGTTATCCTGTAGTGTAGTAGTGTAGTCTAATAGTAGGACCTTTGTTATCCTGTAGTGTAGTAGTGTAGTCTAATAGTCCCTGTGTTATCCTGTAGTGTAGTAGTGTAGTCTAATAGTAGGACCTTTGTTATCCTGTAGTGTAGTAGTGTAGTCTAATAGTCCCTGTGTTATCCTGTAGTGTAGTCTAATAGTCCCTGTGTTATCCTGTAGTGTAGTCTAATTGTCCCTGTGTTATCCTGTAGTGTAGTAGTGTAGTCTAATAGTCCCTGTGTTATCCTGTAGTGTAGTAGTGTAGTCTAATAGTCCCTGTGTTATCCTGTAGTGTAGTCTAATAGTCCCTGTGTTATCCTGTAGTGTAGTAGTGTAGTCTAATAGTCCCTGTGTTATCCTGTAATGTAGTAGTGTAGTCTAATAGTCCCTGTGTTATCCTGTAGTGTAGTAGTGTAGTCTAATAGTCCCTGTATTATCCTGTAGTGTAGTAGTGTAGTCTAATAGTCCCTGTGTTATCCTGTAGTGTAGTAGTGTAGTCTAATAGTCCCTGTGTTATCCTGTAGTGTAGTAGTGTAGTCTAATAGTCCCTGTGTTATCCTGTAGTGTAGTCTAATAGTCCCTGTGTTATCCTGTAGTGTAGTAGTGTAGTCTAATAGTCCCTGTGTTATCCTGTAGTGTAGTAGTGTAGTCTAATAGTCCCTGTGTTATCCTGTAGTGTAGTCTAATAGTCCCTGTGTTATCCTGTAGTGTAGTCTAATAGTCCCTGTGTTATCCTGTAGTGTAGTCTAATAGTCCCTGTGTTATCCTGTAGTGTGGTAGTGTAGTCTAATAGTCCCTGTGTTATCCTGTAGTGTAGTAGTGTAGTCTAATAGTAGGACCTTTGTTATCCTGTAGTGTAGTAGTGTAGTCTAATAGTCCCTGTGTTATCCTGTAGTGTAGTAGTGTAGTCTAATAGTAGGACCTTTGTTATCCTGTAGTGTAGTAGTGTAGTCTAATAGTCCATGTGTTATCCTGTAGTGTAGTCTAATAGTCCCTGTGTTATCCTGTAGTGTAGTCTAATTGTCCCTGTGTTATCCTGTAGTGTAGTAGTGTAGTCTAATAGTCCCTGTGTTATCCTGTAGTGTAGTAGTGTAGTCTAATAGTCCCTGTGTTATCCTGTAGTGTAGTCTAATAGTCCCTGTGTTATCCTGTAGTGTAGTAGTGTAGTCTAATAGTCCCTGTGTTATCCTGTAATGTAGTAGTGTAGTCTAATAGTCTCTGTGTTATCCTGTAGTGTAGTCTAACAGTCCCTGTGTTATCCTGTAGTGTAGTAGTGTAGTCTAATAGTCCCTGTGTTATCCTGTAGTGTAGTAGTGTAGTCTAATAGTCCCTGTATTATCCTGTAGTGTAGTAGTGTAGTCTAATAGTCCCTGTGTTATCCTGTAGTGTAGTAGTGTAGTCTAATAGTCCCTGTGTTATCCTGTAGTGTAGTAGTGTAGTCTAATAGTCCCTGTGTTATCCTGTAGTGTAGTCTAATAGTCCCTGTGTTATCCTGTAGTGTAGTAGTGTAGTCTAATAGTCCCTGTGTTATCCTGTAGTGTAGTCTAATAGTCCCTGACTTATCCTGTAGTGTAGTAGTGTAGTCTAATAGTCCCTGTGTTATCCTGTAGTGTAGTAGTGTGGTCTAATAGTCCCTGTGTTATCCTGTAGTAGAGTAGTGTGGTCTAATAGTCCCTATGTTATCCTGTAGTGTGGTCTAATAGTCCCTGTGTTATCCTGTAGTGTAGTAGTGTAGTCTAATAGTCCCTGTGTTATCCTGTAGTGTGGTCTAATAGTCCCTGTGTTATCCTGTAGTGTAGTAGTGTAGTCTAATAGTCCCTGTGTTATCCTGTAGTGTAGTAGTGTAGTCTAATAGTCCCTATGTTATCCTGTAGTGTAGTCTAATAGTCCCTGTGTTATCCTGTAGTGTGGTCTAATAGTCCCTGTGTTATCCTGTAATGTAGTAGTGTAGTCTAATAGTCCCTGTGTTATCCTGTAGTGTAGTAGTGTAGTCTAATAGTCCCTGTGTTATCCTGTAGTGTAGTAGTGTAGTCTAACAGTCCCTGTGTTATCCTGTAGTGTAGTCTAATAGTCCCTGTGTTATCCTGTAGTGTAGTAGTGTAGTCTAATAGTCCCTGTGTTATCCTGTAGTGTAGTCTAATAGTCCCTGTGTTATCCTGTAGTGTAGTAGTGTAGTCTAATAGTCCCTGTGTTATCCTGTAGTGTAGTAGTGTAGTCTAATAGTCCCTGTGTTATCCTGTAGTGGAGTAGTGTAGTCTAATAGCCCCTGTGTTATCCTGTAGTGTAGTAGTGTAGTCTAATAGTCCCTGTGTTATCCTGTAGTGTAGTCTAATAGTCCCTGTGTTATCCTGTAGTGTAGTCTAATAGTCCCTGTGTTATCCTGTAGTGTAGTCTAATAGTCCCTGTGTTATCCTGTAGTGTAGTCTAATAGTCCCTGTGTTATCCTGTAGTGTAGTAGTGTAGTCTAATAGTCCCTGTTATCCTGTAGTGTAGTAGTGTAGTCTAATAGTCCCTGTGTTATCCTGTAGTGTAGTCTAATAGTCCCTGTGTTATCCTGTAGTGTAGTAGTGTAGTCTAATAGTCCCTGTGTTATCCTGTAGTGTAGTAGTGTAGTCTAATAGTCCCTGTGTTATCCTGTAGTGTGGTAGTGTAGTCTAATAGTCCCTGTGTTATCCTGTAGTGTAGTAGTGTAATCTAATAGTCCCTGTGTTATCCTGTAGTGTAGTAGTGTAGTCTAATAGTCCCTGTGTTATCCTGTAGTGTAGTAGTGTAGTCTAATAGTCTCTGTGTTATCCTGTAGTGTAGTCTAACAGTCCCTGTGTTATCCTGTAGTGTAGTAGTGTAGTCTAATAGTCTCTGTGTTATCCTGTAGTGTAGTCTAATAGTCCCTGTGTTATCCTGTAGTGTAGTAGTGTAGTCTAATAGTCCCTGTGTTATCCTGTAGTGTAATCTAATAGTCCCTGTGTTATCCTGTAGTGTAGTCTAATAGTCCCTGTGTTATCCTGTAGTGTAGTCTAATAGTCCCTGTGTTATGCTGTAGTGTAGTAGTGTGGTCTAATAGTCCCTGTGTTATCCTGTAGTGTAGTAGTGTAGTCTAATAGTCCCTGTGTTATCCTGTATTGTAGTAGTGTAGTCTAATAGTCCCTGTGTTATCCTGTAGTGTAGTAGTGTAGTCTAATAGTCCCTGTGTTATCCTGTAGTGTAGTAGTGTAGTCTAATAGTCCCTGTGTTATCCTGTAGTGTGGTAGTGTAGTCTAATAGTCCCTGTGTTATCCTGTAGTGTAGTAGTGTAGTCTAATAGTCTCTGTGTTATCCTGTAGTGTAGTCTAACAGTCCCTGTGTTATCCTGTAGTGTAGTAGTGTAGTCTAATAGTCTCTGTGTTATCCTGTAGTGTAGTCTAATAGTCCCTGTGTTATCCTGTAGTGTAGTAGTGTAGTCTAATAGTCCCTGTGTTATCCTGTAGTGTAGTCTAATAGTCCCTGTGTTATCCTGTAGTGTAGTAGTGTAGTCTAATAGTCTCTGTGTTATCCTGTAGTGTAGTCTAACAGTCCCTGTGTTATCCTGTAGTGTAGTAGTGTAGTCTAATAGTCTCTGTGTTATCCTGTAGTGTAGTCTAATAGTCCCTGTGTTATCCTGTAGTGTAGTAGTGTAGTCTAATAGTCCCTGTGTTATCCTGTAGTGTAGTCTAATAGTCCCTGTGTTATCCTGTAGTGTAGTCTAATAGTCCCTGTGTTATCCTGTAGTGTAGTCTAATAGTCCCTGTGTTATCCTGTAGTGTAGTAGTGTGGTCTAATAGTCCCTGTGTTATCCTGTAGTGTAGTAGTGTGGTCTAACAGTCCCTGTGTTATCCTGTAGTGTAGTCTAATGGTCCTTGTGTTATCCTGTAGTGTAGTAGTGTAGTCTAATAGTCCCTGTGTTATCCTGTAGTGTAGTAGTGTAGTCTAATAGTAGGACCTGTGTTATCCTGTAGTGTAGTAGTGTAGTCTAATAGTCCCTGTGTTATCCTGTAGTGTAGTCTAATAGTCCCTGTGTTATCCTGTAGTGTAGTCTAATAGTCCCTGTGTTATCCTGTAGTGTAGTAGTGTGGTCTAATAGTCCCTGTGTTATCCTGTAGTTTAGTAGTGTGGTCTAATAGTCCCTGTGTTATCCTGTAGTGTAGTAGTGTAGTCTAATAGTCCCTGTATTATCCTGTAGTGTAGTAGTGTAGTCTAATAGTCCCTGTGTTATCCTGTAGTGTAGTAGTGTAGTCTAATAGTCCCTGTGTTATCCTGTAGTGTAGTAGTGTAGTCTAATAGTCCCTGTGTTATCCTGTAGTGTAGTCTAATAGTCCCTGTGTTATCCTGTAGTGTAGTAGTGTAGTCTAATAGTCCCTGTGTTATCCTGTAGTGTAGTCTAATAGTCCCTGACTTATCCTGTAGTGTAGTAGTGTAGTCTAATAGTCCCTGTGTTATCCTGTAGTGTAGTAGTGTGGTCTAATAGTCCCTGTGTTATCCTGTAGTGTAGTAGTGTGGTCTAATAGTCCCTATGTTATCCTGTAGTGTGGTCTAATAGTCCCTGTGTTATCCTGTAGTGTAGTAGTGTAGTCTAATAGTCCCTGTGTTATCCTGTAGTGTGGTCTAATAGTCCCTGTGTTATCCTGTAGTGTAGTAGTGTAGTCTAATAGTCCCTGTGTTATCCTGTAGTGTAGTAGTGTAGTCTAATAGTCCCTATGTTATCCTGTAGTGTAGTCTAATAGTCCCTGTGTTATCCTGTAGTGTGGTCTAATAGTACCTGTGTTATCCTGTAATGTAGTAGTGTAGTCTAATAGTCCCTGTGTTATCCTGTAGTGTAGTAGTGTAGTCTAATAGTCCCTGTGTTATCCTGTAGTGTAGTAGTGTAGTCTAACAGTCCCTGTGTTATCCTGTAGTGTAGTCTAATAGTCCCTGTGTTATCCTGTAGTGTAGTAGTGTAGTCTAATAGTCCCTGTGTTATCCTGTAGTGTAGTCTAATAGTCCCTGTGTTATCCTGTAGTGTAGTAGTGTAGTCTAATAGTCCCTGTGTTATCCTGTAGTGTAGTAGTGTAGTCTAATAGTCCCTGTGTTATCCTGTAGTGTAGTAGTGTAGTCTAATAGTCCCTGTGTTATCCTGTAGTGTAGTAGTGTAGTCTAATAGTCCCTGTGTTATCCTGTAGTGTAGTAGTGTAGTCTAATAGTCCCTGTGTTATCCTGTAGTGTAGTAGTGTAGTCTAATAGTCCCTGTGTTATCCTGTAGTGTGGTAGTGTAGTCTAATAGTCCCTGTGTTATCCTGTAGTGTAGTAGTGTAGTCTAATAGTCCCTGTGTTATCCTGTAGTGTAGTAGTGTAGTCTAATAGTCTCTGTGTTATCCTGTAGTGTAGTCTAACAGTCCCTGTGTTATCCTGTAGTGTAGTAGTGTAGTCTAATAGTCTCTGTGTTATCCTGTAGTGTAGTCTAATAGTCCCTGTGTTATCCTGTAGTGTAGTAGTGTAGTCTAATAGTCCCTGTGTTATCCTGTAGTGTAGTCTAATAGTCCCTGTGTTATCCTGTAGTGTAGAAGTGTAGTCTAATAGACTCTGTGTTATCCTGTAGTGTAGTCTAACAGTCCCTGTGTTATCCTGTAGTGTAGTAGTGTAGTCTAATAGTCTCTGTGTTATCCTGTAGTGTAGTCTAATAGTCCCTGTGTTATCCTGTAGTGTAGTAGTGTAGTCTAATAGTCCCTGTGTTATCCTGTAGTGTAGTCTAATAGTCCCTGTGTTATCCTGTAGTGTAGTCTAATAGTCCCTGTGTTATCCTGTAGTGTAGTCTAATAGTCCCTGTGTTATCCTGTAGTGTAGTAGTGTGGTCTAATAGTCCCTGTGTTATCCTGTAGTGTAGTAGTGTGGTCTAACAGTCCCTGTGTTATCCTGTAGTGTAGTCTAATGGTCCTTGTGTTATCCTGTAGTGTAGTAGTGTAGTCTAATAGTCCCTGTGTTATCCTGTAGTGTAGTAGTGTAGTCTAATAGTAGGACCTGTGTTATCCTGTAGTGTAGTAGTGTAGTCTAATAGTCCCTGTGTTATCCTGTAGTGTAGTCTAATAGTCCCTGTGTTATCCTGTAGTGTAGTCTAATAGTCCCTGTGTTATCCTGTAGTGTAGTAGTGTGGTCTAATAGTCCCTGTGTTATCCTGTAGTTTAGTAGTGTGGTCTAATAGTCCCTGTGTTATCCTGTAGTGTAGTAGTGTAGTCTAATAGTCCCTGTATTATCCTGTAGTGTAGTAGTGTAGTCTAATAGTCCCTGTGTTATCCTGTAGTGTAGTAGTGTAGTCTAATAGTCCCTGTGTTATCCTGTAGTGTAGTAGTGTAGTCTAATAGTCCCTGTGTTATCCTGTAGTGTAGTCTAATAGTCCCTGTGTTATCCTGTAGTGTAGTAGTGTAGTCTAATAGTCCCTGTGTTATCCTGTAGTGTAGTCTAATAGTCCCTGACTTATCCTGTAGTGTAGTAGTGTAGTCTAATAGTCCCTGTGTTATCCTGTAGTGTAGTAGTGTGGTCTAATAGTCCCTGTGTTATCCTGTAGTGTAGTAGTGTGGTCTAATAGTCCCTATGTTATCCTGTAGTGTGGTCTAATAGTCCCTGTGTTATCCTTTAGTGTAGTAGTGTAGTCTAATAGTCCCTGTGTTATCCTGTAGTGTAGTAGTGTAGCCTAATAGTCCCTTTGTTATCCTGTAGTGTAGTCTAATAGTCCCTGTGTTATCCTGTAGTGTGGTCTAATAGTCCCTGTGTTATCCTGTAATGTAGTAGTGTAGTCTAATAGTCCCTGTGTTATCCTGTAGTGTAGTAGTGTAGTCTAATAGTCCCTGTGTTATCCTGTAGTGTAGTAGTGTAGTCTAACAGTCCCTGTGTTATCCTGTAGTGTAGTCTAATAGTCCCTGTGTTATCCTGTAGTGTAGTAGTGTAGTCTAATAGTCCCTGTGTTATCCTGTAGTGTAGTCTAATAGTCCCTGTGTTATCCTGTAGTGTAGTAGTGTAGTCTAATAGTCCCTGTGTTATCCTGTAGTGTAGTAGTGTAGTCTAATAGTCCCTGTGTTATCCTGTAGTGTAGTAGTGTAGTCTAATAGTCCCTATGTTATCCTGTAGTGTAGTAGTGTAGTCTAATAGTCCCTGTGTTATCCTGTAGTGTAGTCTAATAGTCCCTGTGTTATCCTGTAGTGTAGTCTAATAGTCCCTGTGTTATCCTGTAGTGTAGTCTAATAGTCCCTGTGTTATCCTGTAGTGTAGTCTAATAGTCCCTGTGTTATCCTGTAGTGTAGTAGTGTAGTCTAATAGTCCCTGTATTATCCTGTAGTGTAGTAGTGTAGTCTAATAGTCCCTGTGTTATCCTGTAGTGTAGTCTAATAGTCCCTGTGTTATCCTGTAGTGTAGTAGTGTAGTCTAATAGTCCCTGTGTTATCCTGTAGTGTAGTAGTGTAGTCTAATAGTCCCTGTGTTATCCTGTAGTGTGGTAGTGTAGTCTAATAGTCCCTGTGTTATCCTGTAGTGTAGTAGTGTAGTCTAATAGTCCCTGTGTTATCCTGTAGTGTAGTAGTGTAGTCTAATAGTCCCTGTGTTATCCTGTAGTGTAGTAGTGTAGTCTAATAGTCTCTGTGTTATCCTGTAGTGTAGTCTAACAGTCCCTGTGTTATCCTGTAGTGTAGTAGTGTAGTCTAATAGTCTCTGTGTTATCCTGTAGTGTAGTCTAATAGTCCCTGTGTTATCCTGTAGTGTAGTAGTGTAGTCTAATAGTCCCTGTGTTATCCTGTAGTGTAGTCTAATAGTCCCTGTGTTATCCTGTAGTGTAGTCTAATAGTCCCTGTGTTATGCTGTAGTGTAGTAGTGTGGTCTAATAGTCCCTGTGTTATCCTGTAGTGTAGTCTAATAGTCCCTGTGTTATCCTGTAGTGTGGTAGTGTAGTCTAATAGTCCCTGTGTTATCCTGTAGTGTAGTAGTGTAGTCTAATAGTCCCTGTGTTATCCTGTAGTGTAGTAGTGTAGTCTAATAGTCCCTGTGTTATCCTGTAGTGTAGTAGTGTAGTCTAATAGTCCCTGTGTTATCCTGTAGTGTAGTAGTGTAGTCTAATAGTCCCTGTGTTATCCTGTAGTGTGGTAGTGTAGTCTAATAGTCCCTGTGTTATCCTGTAGTGTAGTAGTGTAGTCTAATAGTCCCTGTGTTATCCTGTAGTGTAGTAGTGTAGTCTAATAGTCTCTGTGTTATCCTGTAGTGTAGTCTAATAGTCCCTGTGTTATCCTGTAGTGTAGTAGTGTAGTCTAATAGTCTCTGTGTTATCCTGTAGTGTAGTCTAATAGTCCCTGTGTTATCCTGTAGTGTAGTAGTGTAGTCTAATAGTCCCTGTGTTATCCTGTAGTGTAGTCTAATAGTCCCTGTGTTATCCTGTAGTGTAGTAGTGTAGTCTAATAGTCTCTGTGATATCCTGTAGTGTAGTCTAACAGTCCCTGTGTTATCCTGTAGTGTAGTAGTGTAGTCTAATAGTCTCTGTGTTATCCTGTAGTGTAGTCTAATAGTCCCTGTGTTATCCTGTAGTGTAGTAGTGTAGTCTAATAGTCCCTGTGTTATCCTGTAGTGTAGTCTAATAGTCCCTGTGTTATCCTGTAGTGTAGTAGTGTAGTCTAATAGTCTCTGTGTTATCCTGTAGTGTAGTCTAACAGTCCCTGTGTTATCCTGTAGTGTAGTAGTGTAGTCTAATAGTCTCTGTGTTATCCTGTAGTGTAGTCTAATAGTCCCTGTGTTATCCTGTAGTGTAGTAGTGTAGTCTAATAGTCCCTGTGTTATCCTGTAGTGTAGTCTAATAGTCCCTGTGTTATCCTGTAGTGTAGTCTAATAGTCCCTGTGTTATCCTGTAGTGTAGTCTAATAGTCCCTGTGTCATCCTGTAGTGTAGTAGTGTGGTCTAATAGTCCCTGTGTTATCCTGTAGTGTAGTAGTGTGGTCTAACAGTCCCTGTGTTATCCTGTAGTGTAGTCTAATGGTCCTTGTGTTATCCTGTAGTGTAGTAGTGTAGTCTAATAGTCCCTGTGTTATCCTGTAGTGTAGTAGTGTAGTCTAATAGTAGGACCTGTGTTATCCTGTAGTGTAGTAGTGTAGTCTAATAGTCCCTGTGTTATCCTGTAGTGTAGTCTAATAGTCCCTGTGTTATCCTGTAGTGTAGTCTAATAGTCCCTGTGTTATCCTGTAGTGTAGTAGTGTGGTCTAATAGTCCCTGTGTTATCCTGTAGTTTAGTAGTGTGGTCTAACAGTCCCTGTGTTATCCTTTAGTGTAGTCTAATGGTCCTTGTGTTATCCTGTAGTGTAGTCTAACAGTCCCTGTGTTATCCTGTAGTGTAGTAGTGTAGTCTAATAGTCCCTGTGTTATCCTGTAGTGTAGTAGTGTAGTCTAATAGTAGGACCTGTGTTATCCTGTAGTGTAGTAGTGTAGTCTAATAGTCCCTGTGTTATCCTGTAGTGTAGTAGTGTGGTCTTTCCCTGGGGAGGGGCTCAGGCAGACAGTCAGGCAGGCAGGGGACAGGTGAATGGATGAGGGCACATTGGATTTGTTCTGCCGGGCCTCGTTGCACTGTAGTCCCCACTGTAGTACTGACTGACATCCAGGGTGAGGCTAAAGAGGCCCAGGCAGCTCAGTTCAAGGAGTATAAACAGTGATAACTTGGATTTGTTTGTGTCTCTAACCTGTATTTCTCTGACAGAACTGTTATGGCATCTATTGGGTACTAGGGATGGCCATGAGTACTGAATGGGTGTCTATATTTAACCAGATATATATATAATTTTTTTTCAATTACTGTAAAGCTATTATGTGGAATGTGCTTAGTGACTGCCCGAACGGACAAATACATTTTTATTTGCGAAAGAAAATGAATTTCTGTCCTGAAGACAACGTTAATTTGCTTTGACTCTAGTGTTCCATTGTACTTGTGTATTTGCGCGGCATAACAAATAAGAAACCAAGCCAAGAATCACACAGTTCTTCTCCCTAAATTCCCTTTCCCCTCCGTATCTACACACAAGCTCCCGTTAGGCCTACAGAAATAAATGTCAATAAAACGAATCTAACTGTGTAACGTGTGCGCTGGGAGTCGGGAAGCAAGTTCAGGGACTGAATCATTTAATTAATAAATGAAAACATAATACAAAACAAGAAACACGAACAACGCACAGACATGAAACAGAAACAATAACACCTGGGGAAGGAACCAAAGGGAGTGACAGATATAAGGAAGGTAATCAGGGAGGTGATGGAGTCCAGGTGAGTGATGACACGCAGGTGCGCGTAACGATGGTGTCAGGTGTGCGCCATAATGAGCAGCCTGGTGACCTCAAGGCCGGAGAGGAAGCACAAGTGACAAACTGATGGGATACACAAGCTACATTCCTGACCAAATGACTTCAGTTGTATCAGAAATTCAAAATGGACTTTTTGATTGAAGTAGGGAAATATGTGTTTCAACAACGAGCTACAGTTTTGGAATAATTACGCCCTGTCAATTTTCCGTTTAGGAATAATTAGCGAACTGCTAGTGCCTAAGCTATAACCCCCCTAAACATAGACAAGTTCCACACTGAAAATATGCAAAAACTTTAGTTTTATAAAGACAAAGAGCGTATTTTCATCAGAATCATTAAGCCTAGGCCTACTCACCAAACTGATGTTATGGCCACAATTCATCCCCATGCAGTGTTCAATGTGGAATTGTTAATCCATTTAAAAAAATATATTCCAAAGAACAGGCGGAATAAACTAAATCAAACGTCTGTATATTGTAAAAAATACAGATATTGGTTTGTAAGCCTGAAAAAAGGATCTTTCAACTCACCAAACTGAGCCCTGTTTCAAATGATCTCTCTTTGAGAGTAACTGTTTCAGACGCGAGATGCGCGTCACTTCACACTGGAAAAGGTTTTGGTTCTAAATTAACTAAATGAGGCTCTGCCATTGCACTGCCATAGACTTCTATGAACTCACCACTGCTGAGGTTACTACCTTTATTAAGATTGTGTTCCATAATATAACCAGTTGATATTGCAGATTGTGTTCCATGATATAATATAACCAGTTGATATGACAGATTGTGTTCCATGATATAATATAACCAGTTGATATGGCAGATTGTGTTCCTGTAACGGGCGGTCCTCCTCCTCTTCGACCGAAAAGGAGGAGTATTGAGGGAACCAAGGCGCAGCGAAGTTTGAACACATATTTATTTAAACGAAAACACGAACTTGATTAAACTAACAAAACAACAAACGGTGTAGACAGACCTAAACGACGAACTTACATAAAACAAGTAGAATGCATGAATAGGACAATTAGACTACACAAACCGAACAAACCGTAACAGTCCCATATGGTGCAACCAATTACACAGACACGGAAAACAATCACCCACAACGAACACTGTGACAACGCCTACCTAAATATGACTCTTAATTAGAGGAACGCCAAACACCTGCCTCTAATTAAGAGCCATACCAGGCAACCCAAAACCAACACAGAAACAGAAAACATAGAATGCCCACCCAACCTCACGTCCTGACCAACTAACACACATAACAAACTAACATAAATAGGTCAGGAACGTGACAGTTCCATTATATAATATAACCAGTTGATATGGCAGATTGTGTTCCATGATATAATATAACCAGTTGATATGACAGATTGTGTTCCATGATATAATATAACCAGTTGATATGACAGATTGTGTTCCATTATATAATATAACCAGTTGATATGACAGATTGTGTTCCATGATATAATATAACCAGTTGATATGACAGATTGTGTTCCATGATATAATATAACCAGTTGATATGACAGATTGTGTTCCATTATATAATATAACCAGTTGATATGACAGATTGTGTTCCATGATATAATATAACCAGTTGATATGACAGATTGTGTTCCATTATATAATATAACCAGTTGATATGACAGATTGTGTTCCATTATATAATATAACCAGTTGATATGGCAGATTGTGTTCCATTATATAATATAACCAGTTGATATGACAGATTGTGTTCCATTATATAATATAACCAGTTGATATGGCAGATTGTGTTCCATTATATAATATAACCAGTTGATATGGCAGATTGTGTTCCATTATATAATATAACCAGTTGATATGACAGATTGTGTTCCATGATATAATATAACCAGTTGATATGACAGATTGTGTTCCATGATATAATATAACCAGTTGATATGACAGATTGTGTTCCATTATATAATATAACCAGTTGATATGACAGATTGTGTTCCATGATATAATATAACCAGTTGATATGACAGATTGTGTTCCATGATATAATATAACCAGTTGATATGACAGATTGTGTTCCATTATATAATATAACCAGTTGATATGACAGATTGTGTTCCATGATATAATATAACCAGTTGATATGACAGATTGTGTTCCATTATATAATATAACCAGTTGATATGACAGATTGTGTTCCATTATATAATATAACCAGTTGATATGGCAGATTGTGTTCCATTATATAATATAACCAGTTGATATGACAGATTGTGTTCCATTATATAATATAACCAGTTGATATGGCAGATTGTGTTCCATTATATAATATAGCCAGTTGATATGGCAGATTGTGTTCCATTATATAATATAACCAGTTGATATGACAGATTGTGTTCCATGATATGATATAACCAGTTGATATGGCAGATTGTGTTCCATTATATAATATAACCAGTTGATATGGCAGATTGTGTTCCATGATATAATATAACCAGTTGATATGACAGATTGTGTTCCATGATATAATATAACCAGTTGATATTGCAGATTGTGTTCCATGATATATTATAACCAGTTGATATGACAGATTGTGTTCCATGATATATTATAACCAGTTGATATGACAGATTGTGTTCCATTATATAATATAACCAGTTGATATGACTGTCACGCCCTGACCATAGTTTGCTTTGTATATTTCTATGTTTTGTTTGGTCAGGGTGTGATCTGAGTGGGCATTCTATGTTGTATGTCTAGTTTGTCTATTTCTATGTGTTTGGCCTGATATGGTTCTCAATTAGAGGCAGGTGTTTGTCGTTGTCTCTGATTGGGAACCATATTTAGGTAGCCTGTTTTGTCAGTGTGGGTTGTGGGTGATTGTTCCTGTTTGTGTGTTCCTGTTTGTGTGTTCCTGTTTGTGTGTTCCTGTTTGTGTGTTCCTGTTTGTGTGTTCCTGTTTGTGTGTGTTCCTGTTTGTGTGTGTTCCTGTTTGTGTGTGTTCCTGTTTGTGTGTGTTCCTGTTTGTGTGTGTTCCTGTTTGTGTGTGTTCCTGTTTGTGTGTGTTCCTGTTTGTGTGTGTTCCTGTTTGTGTGTGTTCCTGTTTGTGTGTGTTCCTGTTTGTGTGTGTTCCTGTTTGTGTGTGTTCCTGTTTGTGTGTGTTCCTGTTTGTGTGTGTTCCTGTTTGTGTGTGTTCCTGTTTGTGTGTGTTCCTGTTTGTGTGTAGTGTTCCTGTTTGTGTGTAGTGTTCCTGTTTGTGTGTAGTGTTCCTGTGTGTGTAGTGTTCCTGTGTGTGTAGTGTTCCTGTGTGTGTAGTGTTCCTGTGTGTGTAGTGTTCCTGTGTGTGTAGTGTTCCTGTGTGTGTAGTGTTCCTGTGTGTGTAGTGTTCACTATTTTCGGGACTGTTGCGTCTTCGTTTATTTTGTCAGTTTATTGTTTTTGTTCCTTATTGAAAGTATTCTAATAAATATGAATACTCACCACGCTGCGTATTGGTCCGATATCTCCTACTCCTCCTCAGACGAGGAGGACGAATAACGTGACAATGACAGATTGTGTTCTATGATATAATATAACCAGTTGATATTACGGTTTTAATAAATTGGCACTTGCTTTTTTTATTGACTGAATATATTTGGGGCAATTTATCAATTAGAATGATTTCAAATCTTCCCAATCGGATTAGAAGGAAATTTTCCAAGGAAAGGTTGAATAGTGAAGAAGGGATGTCACCATAATCAGCCCACAGAATCTGATCGTGTGATTGGTTGACACCGTGCCTGGCATTAAAGAAAGCCATACTGCCTCATTAAATGTTTATACTGATAAAAGCTCATTCTGGAAGGACTCCCTGTGGCTTATTCCCAAAGCAACTTTAATATTTCATGGGCATACAAGAACCCAGCGTTCAGTAGGTAGGCCAAGTGTCAGTACTAGTAACAATGGGCTTCTTGTAGCTCCATCGTATCTCAGAAGTATGAACGAGAACGCAGCGTTCAGTAGGTAGGCCAAGTGTCAGTACTAGTAACAATGAGCTTCTTGTAGCTCCATCGTATCTCAGAAGAATGAACATGGTCCTCAGTAAATACTTAGAGAAGTAATGTACTACATTAGATATGCATGCTTTGGGAAACTCACCCTTGATATTTCCTCAAAATGTAAAAAACTATCGATACTTCACATGCAGTACCAGTCAAAAGTTTGGACACACCTACTCATTCAAGGGTTTTTCTTTATTTTGACTATTTTCTACATTGTAGGATAATAATGAAGACATCAAAACTATGAAATAACACATGGAATCATGTAGTAACCAAAAAAGTGTTAAACAAATCAAAATATATTTTATATTTGAGATTCTTCAAAGTAGCCACCCTTTGACATGATGACAGCTTTGCACATTTTTGGCATTTGGAGTTCCCAAATATGCTGAGCACTTGCTGGCTGCTTTTCCTTCACTCTGCAGTCCAACTCATCCCAACCATCTCAATTGGGTTGAGGTCGGGTGATTGTGGAGGACAGGTCATCCAATGCATCACTCCATCACTCTCCTTGGTCAAATAGCCCTTAAACATCCTGAAGGTGTGTTTTGGGTCTTTGTCCTGTTGAAATACAAATGATAGTCCCACTAAGCGCAATCTAGAGTGGATGGCGTATCGCTGCAGAATGCTGTGGTAGTCATGCTGGTTAAGTGTGCCTTGAATTCTAAATAAATCACTGACAGTGTCACCAGCAAAGAAAACACACCATCACACCTCCTCCTCCATGCTTCACGGTGGGAACCACACATGCGGAGATCATCCGTTCAGCTACTCTGCGTCCCATAAAGACACAGCGGTTGGAACCCAAAATCTCAAATTTAGACTCATCAGACCAAAGGACAGATTTCCACAGGTCTAATGTCCATTGTTCATGTTTCTTGGTCCAAGCAAGTCTCTTCTTCTTACTGGTGTCTTTTAGTAGTGGTTTCTTTGCAGCAATTCGACCATGAAGGCCTGATTCACGCAGTCTCCTCTGAACAGTTGATGTTGATATGTGTCTGTTACTTGAACTCTGTGAAGCATTTATTTGGGCTGCAATCTGAAGTGCAGTTAACTTGAATGAACTTATCCTCTGCTGCAAAGGTAACTCTGTTGTTCTCCTGAACTAGGCCGTCATTGTAAATAAGAATTTGTTCTTAACTGACTTGCCTATTTAGATAAATATAAATGATGGACTGTCATTTCTCTTTGTTTATTTGAGCTGTTCTTGCCATAATATGGACTTGACTTTTACCAAAGAGGGCTATCTTCTCTCTACCACCCCTACCTTGTCACGACACAACTGATTGGCTCAAACGCATTAAGAAGGAAAGAAATTCCACAAATTAACTTTTAACAAGTCACACCTGTTAATTGAAATGCATTCCATGTGACTACCTCTTGTAGCTGGTTGAGAGAATGCCAAGAGTGTGCAAAGCTGTCATCAAGGCAAAAGGTGGCTACTTTGAAGAATCTCAAATATAAAATATATTTTTATTTGTTTTAACACTTTTTTTGGTTACTACATGATTCAATATGTGTTATTTCATAGTTTTGATGTCTTCACTATTATTCTACAATGTAGAAAATAGTAAAAATAAAGAAAATTAGTACATGTGTCCAAGCTTTTGACTGGTACTGTATATTTCACATGGCGTGATGCTCTTTTCTCTGGAAGACAAAGACACCGGCCGAGACACATACCTCTCCACTGACATGAAGTTGCCATTGTCTCAGAGTAGTAGGCTTTGAATAGTCCATTGTTGGATTCTTCAGCTGCGTTACAGTAGTACCATACTGTGTGGGTTATGAATGAAGAATAGGACATCGTGATCTCATGCAGATTGAGATAGCAATGTCTGATATTGTGTTACTGTGTCTTCTCAGAGCCACTTGCTTGTACTTTAGCTAAATGATTGTCTCTCTCTCCCTCCCTGTCTCTGTAATGTCCTGTACATACATAGTAGATGTTAGTGGACTTGAACCAAGACTTTCTGGTCTGGTCATAAGACGTGTTCACTGTCACTGTAAAAGCCTGATTGTCTTTGACTTCTTTACCCCTTCAGTGCAGATCTGTAAAGTATTTACCCCTTCAGTGCAGATCTGTAAAGTATTTACCCCTTCAGTGCAGATCAGTAAAGTATTTACCCCTTCAGTGCAGATCAGTAAAGTATTTACCCCTTCAGTGCAGATCAGTAAAGTATTTACCCCTTCAGTGCAGATCAGTAAAGTATTTACCCATTCAGTGCAGATCAGTAAAGTATTTACCCCTTCAGTGCAGATCTGTAAAGTATTTACCCCTTCAGTGCAGATCAGTAAAGTATTTACCCCTTCAGTGCAGATCAGTAAAGTATTTACCCCTTCAGTGCAGATCAGTAAAGTATTTACCCCTTCAGTGCAGATCAGTAAAGTATTTACCCATTCAGTGCAGATCAGTAAAGTATTTACCCCTTCAGTGCAGATCTGTAAAGTATTTACCCCTTCAGTGCAGATCAGTAAAGTATTTACCCATTCCGTGCAGATCTGTAAAGTATTTACCCCTTCAGTGCAGATCAGTAAAGTATTTACCCATTCCGTGCAGATCTGTAAAGTATTTACCCCTTCAGTGCAGATCAGTAAAGTA
>NW_026600351.1:281965-301965 GCF_029448725.1 Salvelinus fontinalis | reverse complement strand
AACATCATTACATACATTCTATTGGAAACACTAGCTTACTGTACACTTTTTAATTATTTCTCTCTAAATGTCTCTCTTGTTAAAATATGTTAGTTTTCTTCCTAAGATTCATCATCTCTGTAGAATGATTTATAGTTATAGATGGATTTTAATTATTAACTGAGGATGTTCTCTGTCTTATCTGAGCTTGGTATTTATATTCATTAGCCTATGAAGGCAATGAAGGCATTGAACGTTGACTTGAGAGACTGTGTTATCCTGGTCTAAGATGGGAGTGTTGGCTCAGCTGTGGTCTTGGAATAGTCTGAGACTTGGGCTTGTCTCTCTCTCCCTCTCTCTCTCTCTCTCTCCCTCTCGCTCTCTCTCTCTCCCTCTCGCTCTCTTTCTCTCTCTCTCTCTCTCTCTTTCTTTCCCTCTCTCCATCTCTTTCTCTCCCTCTCTCCCTCTCTTTCTCTCCCTCCCTCTCTCTCTCCCTCTCTCCCTCGCTCTCTTGGCATTGAATAGTCTGAGTCTTGGGCCGGATCCCACAGAACATATTTAGTGCTTTGGTTCTTCAGTTCTCTGCTCAGTGTGGGCAGGATAGGCATGTATCATCCTTCTCTCACACTCTCACTCTCTCTGTTTCTGTCTCTCTTTCTCTGTGTCTCTGTTTCTGTCTGCCTCTCTCTCTCTCTCTCTCCCTCCCCCCCTCTCTCTCTCTCTCTCTCTCTCTCTCTCTGTCTATGTTTCTGACTGCCTCTATCTCTCTCTCTCTCTCTCCCTCCCCCTCTCTCTCTCTCTCTCTCTCTCTCTCTCTCTCTCTCTCTCTCTCTCTCTCTCTCTCTCTCTCTCTCTCTCTGTGTCTGTCTGCCTCTCTCTCTCTCTCTCTGTTTCTCTGTCTCTCTGTTTCTGTTTCTGTCTGCCTCTCTCTCTCTCTCTCTCTCTCTCTCTCTCTCTCTCTCTCTCTCTCTCTCATGGCTTATTTTGCTAGGAACAGATAAGATGTCTCTCCATGGTCCATGCTAGTTCGTCATGATGTTGAACAGTGGTCGGTCTTCCAGGAGTTATACTAGATTTAGCATCAGTAAATAGACAGAGTGCGGTGACAAATGTTCCATTTCTGGGGAAACTAACACTACTACTACTACCACTATTACTATTACTACTCAGTACGTTCAGCCGCCAAGCTGAATAAGTCATTTTCAATAGGAGGAGATTTACTTTAATGTCCATTTGGCCAAAGATGAGGGATACCTTGTGTCTATTCTGATCAGAGCTGTTCTGACACGCTGGCTTTGATGTAGAGATGGTGTTGCTGATAGACCACACGCACGCACGCACGCACGCACGCACGCACACACACACACACACACACACACACACACACACACACACACACACACACACACACACACACACACATAGATAGATAGATAGATAGAGACAGCAGACCTTGGATCTAGCAGCACCATGTGAGAATTACCAATGGGACTTGGAAATTAAGTGATACCCTTCAGGACCTAATTCAAGATGAGTTAATAACACGTTTTAGAAAAATAGAGAGGCAGAGAGAGACAGAGAGAGAGAGATAGAGAGAGAGGGGCAGGGAGAAAGGTAGAGAGAGAGGCAGAGAGAGTGGCAGGGAGAGAGAGAGAGAGAGAGAGAGAGAGAGAGAGAGAGGGGGGCAGGGAGAGAGGTAGAGAGAGAGAGAGAGAGAGAGAGAGAGGCAGAGAGAGAGAGAGAGGCAAGGAGAGAGAGAGGCAGAGAGAGAGGAGCAGGGAGAGAGAGAGAGAGGCAGAGAGAGAGAGAGGCAGAGAGAGAGAGAGAGGCAGAGAGAGAGAGAGAGAGAGAGGCAGAGAGAGAGGCTGAGAGAGAGATAGAGATAGGCAGAGAGAATAGAGGCAGAGAAAGAGAGGTAGGGAGAGAGAGAGAGAGAGAGAGAGTAATTTTAGTACCCCACACCTGGGTAACTTCAGGGTATGTTGAGGGTCCACACCTGGGTAACTTCAGGATATGTGGAGGGTCCACACCTGGGTAACTTCAGGATATGTGGAGGGACCACACCTGGGTAACTTCAGGATATGTGGAGGGTCCACACCTGGGTAACTTCAGGATATGTGGAGGGTCCACACCTGGGTAACTTCAGGATATGTGGAGGGTCCACACCTGGGTAACTTCAGGATATGTGGAGGGTCCACACCTGGGTAACTTCAGGATATGTGGAGGGACCACACCTGGGTAACTTCAGGATATGTGGAGGGACCACTGCTTTAAAAGATCTGAGGAGGATCCCAGATTTTGACACCCCTGAAAATACATCTAATCGGGTCCTTCCTGCTTTTTAGTGGCCTGCCGGTGTGCTCCCTTGATGAGAACTCTTGCCTGAAACCTGAATATTTGAATAATCCCTGAGAGTTATTGTCTCGGGCCTCGGCTTTAGCTCAGTGGACTAACACTGTCTTGTGGCGCGAAGAAGACCTGGATTTGAACATAGTCAGTCACACTATTTAGGGTTACTGTCACAGGCGCCCCACCATCAGTGGGATCCACAGGAGGTTTGGCGGCACCTTAATTGGGGAGTACAGGCTGGTGGTAGTGGCTGGTGTTGAGTCAGTTGAACGGTATCAAACACAGAGGGGACGGCTGCTGTTTTCCAGCCTCCCGACCAGCTGGGCTGTTTTGTTCCTCTTTTCACCTTGTTTCTAACTCATTTTGTACATAATGTTGCTGCTGACGTTTTTTTAAACTTTAGTTTATTTAGTAAATATTTGATTAACTCTATGTCTAGATCTGCATTGTTGGTGAAGGGCTTGTCAGTAAGTGTTTCACTGTGTGGTCTACTACACCTGTTGTATTCAGCGTTTCACTGTAAGGTCTGCTACACCTGTTGTATTCAGTGTTTCACTGTAAGGTCTGCTACACCTGTTGTATTCAGCATTTCACTGTAAGGTCTACTACACCTGTTGTATTCAGCATTTCACTGTAAGGTCTGCTACACCTGTTGTATTCAGTGTTTCACTGCATTCGCTCTGCAGGTAGTATAACTTTTATAACTTTTCATTACATTTCATTATAGTACAACGATTTAATTTGTCCAACCTTAGCAATTTCTTCTTAACTAGCTACATAGCCGTCTGTGTATCAAAGATAACTGCGTAATTATCGTATTTCGTCGTCTCGTTGTCCACTGCTATCTGCCCAGCAGCTAGCTAACGTCCACCGTCTACCGAATAGTAGTATAACTTTTCATTACATTTCATTATAGTACAACGGTCTGATTTTCATTTTCATTACAGTACAACGGTTTGATTTGTTTGATCTTAGCTAGCTACATAGCCGTCTTTTATCAAACATAATTGCGTCGTTATTGAGGTTCGCTAGCGAGCTATTTTCGTTCGAAATTAACGCAACGTAGCCATCACTGCTAGCTAGCCAGCTTGCCACCGAAGAGCATTGTAGAAACGATTACAATACAACGGAACGACTTGTTTTGTGTAGTGTTAGCTAGCTACATAGTTTTCTTTGCTAGCTTTGTATCTAAGATAATTGTGTAACTTTGAGTAATTATCGGTTAGCTAGCCAGCTAGTTTCGCCTGCCGCGCTGCTGTCCTCCTACCTAGCCAACACTGCTAGCTAACACTGCTAGCTAGCCAACTTCTACCGAATAGCAGCACTGTAGAAACTTACATTACAACGGAACGACTTGATTAGCGTAGTGTTAGCTAGTTGTCTTTGCTGTCCTTGTATCCATGATAATTGTGTAGTTTAGAGAAATTTAGAGAAACTGTCGAGGTCACCTAGCCAGCTTCACTTTCAACAACGCAGCTACTGCTAGCCAGGCTACTTCACCAGCCAGCAGTACTATATCATTTTAGTCAATAAGATTTGTAATTTTATTGATTTTTTGCTACGTAAGCTTAACTTTCTGAACATTCGAGACGTGTAGCCCACTTGTCATTCTAATCTCCTTTGCTTTAGCGTAGCCTCTTCTGTAGCCTGTCAAATATGTGTCTGTCTATCCCTGTTCTCTCCTCTCTGCACAGACCATACAAACGCCTCACACCGCGTGGCCGCGCCCACCCTAACCTGGTGGTCCCAGCCCGCACGACCCACGTGGAGTTCCAGGTCTCCGGTAGCCTCTGGAACTGCCGATCCGCGGCCAACAAGGCAGAGCTCATCTCAGCCTATGCCTCCCTCCAGTCCCTCGACTTCTTGGCACTGACGGAAACATGGCTCACCACAGATAACACTGCTACTCCTACTGCTCTCTCTTCGTCTGCCCACGTGTTCTCGCACACCCCGAGAGCTTCTGGTCAGCGGGGTGGTGGCACCGGGATCCTCATCTCTCCCAAGTGGTCATTCTCTCTTTCTCCCCTTACCCATCTGTCTATCGCCTCCTTTGAATTCCATGCTGTCACAGTTACCAGCCCTTTCAAGCTTAACATCCTTATCATTTATCGCCCTCCAGGTTCCCTTGGAGAGTTCATCAATGAGCTTGATGCCTTGATAAGCTCCTTTCCTGAGGACGGCTCACCTCTCACAGTTCTGGGTGACTTTAACCTCCCCATGTCTACCTTTGACTCATTCCTCTCTGCCTCCTTCTTTCCACTCCTCTCCTCTTTTGACCTCACCCTCTCACCTTCCCCCCCTACTCACAAGGCAGGCAATACGCTTGACCTCATCTTTACTAGATGCTGTTCTTCCACTAACCTCATTGCAACTCCCCTCCAAGTCTCCGACCACTACCTTGTATCCTTTTCCCTCTCGCTCTCGTCCAACACTTCCCACACTGCCCCTACTCGGATGGTATCGCGCCGTCCCAACCTTCGCTCTCTCTCCCCCGCTACTCTCTCCTCTTCCATCCTATCATCTCTTCCCTCTGCCCAAACCTTCTCCAACCTATCTCCTGATTCTGCCTCCTCAACCCTCCTCTCCTCCCTTTCTGCATCCTTTGACTCTCTATGTCCCCTATCCTCCAGGCCGGCTCGGTCCTCCCCTCCCGCTCCGTGGCTCGACGACTCATTGCGAGCTCACAGAACAGGGCTCCGGGCAGCCGAGCGGAAATGGAGGAAAACTCGCCTCCCTGCGGACCTGGCATCCTTTCACTCCCTCCTCTCTACATTTTCCTCTTCTGTCTCTGCTGCTAAAGCCACTTTCTACCACTCTAAATTCCAAGCATCTGCCTCTAACCCTAGGAAGCTCTTTGCCACCTTCTCCTCCCTCCTGAATCCTCCTCCCCCTCCCCCCCCCCTCCTCCCTCTCTGCAGACGACTTCGTCAACCATTTTGAAAAGAAGGTCGACGACATCCGATCCTCGTTTGCTAAGTCAAACGACACCGCTGGTTCTGCTCACACTGCCCTACCCTGTGCTTTGACCTCTTTCTCTCCCCTCTCTCCAGATGAAATCTCGCGTCTTGTGACGGCCGGCCGCCCAACAACCTGCCCGCTTGACCCTATCCCCTCCTCTCTTCTCCAGACCATTTCCGGAGACCTTCTCCCTTACCTCACCTCGCTCATCAACTCATCCCTGACCGCTGGCTACGTCCCTTCCGTCTTCAAGAGAGCGAGAGTTGCACCCCTTCTGAAAAAACCTACACTCGATCCCTCCGATGTCAACAACTACAGACCAGTATCCCTTCTTTCTTTTCTCTCCAAAACTCTTGAACGTGCCGTCCTTGGCCAGCTCTCCTGCTATCTCTCTCAGAATGACCTTCTTGATCCAAATCAGTCAGGTTTCAAGACTAGTCACTCAACTGAGACTGCTCTTCTCTGTATCACGGAGGCGCTCCGCACTGCTAAAGCTAACTCTCTTTCCTCTGCTCTCATCCTTCTAGACCTATCGGCTGCCTTCGATACTGTGAACCATCAGATCCTCCTCTCCACCCTCTCCGAGTTGGGCATCTCCGGCGCGGCCCACGCTTGGATTGCGTCCTACCTGACAGGTCGCTCCTACCAGGTGGCGTGGCGAGAATCTGTCTCCTCACCACGCGCTCTCACCACTGGTGTCCCCCAGGGCTCTGTTCTAGGCCCTCTCCTATTCTCGCTATACACCAAGTCACTTGGCTCTGTCATAACCTCACATGGTCTCTCCTATCATTGCTATGCAGACGACACACAACTAATCTTCTCCTTTCCCCCTTCTGATGACCAGGTGGCGAATCGCATCTCTGCATGTCTGGCAGACATATCAGTGTGGATGACGGATCACCACCTCAAGCTGAACCTCGGCAAGACGGAGCTGCTCTTCCTCCCGGGGAAGGACTGCCCGTTCCATGATCTCGCCATCACGGTTGACAACTCCATTGTGTCCTCCTCCCAGAGCGCTAAGAACCTTGGCGTGATCCTGGACAACACCCTGTCGTTCTCAACTAACATCAAGGCGGTGGCCCGTTCCTGTAGGTTCATGCTCTACAACATCCGCAGAGTACGACCCTGCCTCACACAGGAAGCGGCGCAGGTCCTAATCCAGGCACTTGTCATCTCCCGTCTGGATTACTGCAACTCGCTGTTGGCTGGGCTCCCTGCCTGTGCCATCAAACCCCTACAACTCATCCAGAACGCCGCAGCCCGTCTGGTGTTCAACCTTCCCAAGTTCTCTCACGTCACCCCGCTCCTCCGCTCTCTCCACTGGCTTCCAGTTGAAGCTCGCATCCGCTACAAGACCATGGTGCTTGCCTACGGAGCTGTGAGGGGAACGGCACCTCAGTACCTTCAGGCTCTGATCAGGCCCTACACCCAAACAAGGGCACTGCGTTCATCCACCTCTGGCCTGCTCGCCTCCCTACCACTGAGGAAGTACAGTTCCCGCTCAGCCCAATCAAAACTGTTCGCTGCTCTGGCACCCCAATGGTGGAACAAACTCCCTCACGACGCCAGGACAGCGGAGTCAATCACCACCTTCCGGAGACACCTGAAACCCCACCTCTTCAAGGAATACCTAGGATAGGATAAAGCAATCCTTCTGCCCCCCCCCCCCCCCCTTAAAAGATGTAGATGCACTATTGTAAAGTGGCTGTTCCACTGGATGTCATTAGGTGAATGCACCAATTTGTAAGTCGCTCTGGATAAGAGCGTCTGCTAAATGACTTAAATGTAAATGTAAATGTACTACACCTGTTGTATTCAGCATTTCACTGTAAGGTCTACTACACCTGTTGTATTCAGCATTTCACTGTAAGGTCTGCTACACCTGTTGTATTCAGCATTTCACTGTAAGGTCTACTACACCTGTTGTATTCAGCATTTCACTGTAAGGTCTGCTACACCTGTTGTATTCAGTGTTTCACTGTAAGGTCTACTACACCTGTTGTATTCAGCATTTCACTGTAAGGTCTACTACACCTGTTGTATTCAGTGTTTCACTGTAAGGTCTACTACACCTGTTGTATTCAGCATTTCACTGTGAGGTCTACCTACACCTGTTGTATTCAGCGTTTCACTGTAAGGTCTACCTACACCTGTTGTATTCAGCATTTCACTGTAAGGTCTACTACACCTGTTGTATTCAGCATTTCACTGTAAGGTCTGCTACACCTGTTGTATTCAGTGTTTCACTGTAAGGTCTACTACACCTGTTGTATTCAGCATTTCACTGTAAGGTCTGCTACACCTGTTGTATTCAGTGTTTCACTGTAAGGTCTACTACACCTGTTGTATTCAGCATTTCACTGTAAGGTCTACTACACCTGTTGTATTCAGTGTTTCACTGTAAGGTCTACTACACCTGTTGTATTCAGCATTTCACTGTAAGGTCTGCTACACCTGTTGTATTCAGTGTTTCACTGTAAGGTCTACTACACCTGTTGTATTCAGCATTTCACTGTAAGGTCTACTACACCTGTTGTATTCAGTGTTTCACTGTAAGGTCTACTACACCTGTTGTATTCAGCATTTCACTGTAAGGTCTGCTACACCTGTTGTATTCAGCATTTCACTGTGAGGTCTACTACACCTGTTGTATTCAGCGTTTCACTGTGAGGTCTACTACACCTGTTGTATTCAGCAGTTCACTGTGAGGTCTACCTACACCTGTTGTATTCAGCATTTCACTGTAAGGTCTACTACACCTGTTGTATTCAGCGTTTCACTGTGAGGTCTACTACACCTGTTGTATTCAGCGGTTCACTGTGAGGTCTACCTACACCTGTTGTATTCAGCATTTCACTGTGAGGTCTACTACACCTGTTGTATTCAGCGTTTCACTGTGAGGTCTACTACACCTGTTGTATTCAGCAGTTCACTGTGAGGTCTACCTACACCTGTTGTATTCAGCATTTCACTGTAAGGTCTACTACACCTGTTGTATTCAGCGTTTCACTGTGAGGTCTACTACACCTGTTGTATTCAGCGGTTCACTGTGAGGTCTACCTACACCTGTTGTATTCAGCATTTCACTGTGAGGTCTACTACACCTGTTGTATTCAGCGTTTCACTGTGAGGTCTACTACACCTGTTGTATTTGGCGTTTCACTGTAAGGTCTACCTACACCTGTTGTATTCAGCATTTCACTGTAAGGTCTACTACACCTGTTGTATTCAGCATTTCACTGTAAGGTCTACTACACCTGTTGTATTCAGCGTTTCACTGTAAGGTCTACTACACCTGTTGTATTCAGCATTTCACTGTGAGGTCTACCTACACCTGTTGTATTCAGCGTTTCACTGTAAGGTCTACTACACCTGTTGTATTCAGCATTTCACTGTGAGGTCTACCTACACCTGTTGTATTCAGCGTTTCACTGTAAGGTCTACTACACCTGTTGTATTCAGCGTTTCACTGTGAGGTCTACTACACCTGTTGTATTCAGCATTTCACTGTGAGGTCTACCTACACCTGTTGTATTCAGCATTTCACTGTAAGGTCTACTACACCTGTTGTATTCAGCGTTTCACTGTAAGGTCTACTACACCTGTTGTATTCAGCGTTTCACTGTGAGGTCTACTACACCTGTTGTATTCAGCATTTCACTGTGAGGTCTACTACACCTGTTGTATTCGGCATTTCCCTGTAAGGTCTACTACACCTGTTGTATTCAGCATTTCACTGTAAGGTCTACTACACCTGTTGTATTCAGCATTTCACTGTGAGGTCTACTACACCTGTTGTATTCGGCATTTCCCTGTAAGGTCTACTACACCTGTTGTATTCAGCATTTCACTGTAAGGTCTACTACACCTGTTGTATTCAGCGTTTCACTGTAAGGTCTACTACACCTGTTGTATTCAGCGTTTCACTGTAAGGTCTACTACACCTGTTGTATTCGCCGTTTCACTGTGAGGTCTACCTACACCTGTTGTATTCAGCATTTCACTGTAAGGTCTACTACACCTGTTGTATTCAGCGTTTCACTGTGAGGTCTACCTACACCTGTTCTATTCGGCGTTTCACTGTAAGGTCTACTACACCTGTTGTATTCAGCGTTTCACTGTAAGGTCTACTACACCTGTTGTATTCAGCGTTTCACTGTGAGGTCTACTACACCTGTTGTATTCAGCATTTCACTGTGAGGTCTACCTACACCTGTTGTATTCAGCATTTCACTGTGAGGTCTACTACACCTGTTGTATTCAGAGTTTCACTGTGAGGTCTACTACACCTGTTGTATTCAGCAGTTCACTGTGAGGTCTACCTACACCTGTTGTATTCAGCGTTTCACTGTAAGGTCTACTACACCTGTTGTATTCAGCATTTCACTGTAAGGTCTACTACACCTGTTGTATTCAGCATTTCACTGTAAGGTCTACCTACACCTGTTGTATTCAGCGTTTCACTGTGAGGTCTACCTACACCTGTTGTATTCAGCGTTTCACTGTGAGGTCTACTACACCTGTTGTATTCAGCGTTTCACTGTGAGATCTACCTACACCTGTTGTATTCAGCGTTTCACTGTAAGGTCTACTACACCTGTTGTATTCAGCGTTTCACTGTAAGGTCTACTACACCTGTTGTATTCAGCGTTTCACTGTGATGTCTACTACACCTGTTGTATTCAGCGTTTCACTGTAAGGTCTACCTACACCTGTTGTATTCAGCGTTTCACTGTAAGATCTACTACACCTGTTGTATTCAGCATTTCAATGTAAGGTCTACTACACCTGTTGTATTCGGCATTTCACTGTGAGGTCTACACCTGTTGTATTCAGCATTTCACTGTAAGGTCTACTACACCTGTTGTATTCAGCGTTTCACTGTGAGGTCTACTACACCTGTTGTATTCAGCATTTCACTGTAAGGTCTACTACACCTGTTGTATTCAGCGTTTCACTGTGAGGTCTACACCTGTTGTATTCAGCATTTCACTGTAAGGTCTACTACACCTGTTATATTCAGCGTTTCACTGTGCGATCTACATACACCTGTTGTACCAGCCATTATTATGAGCCGTCCTCCCCTCAACAGCCTCCACTGACGGGATCCCTCAGCGTGACACTCTGACATGCTGTTTTCCAGGAGACCAATGAGCTGGTGGCCATAAAGAAGTTTAAAGACAGTGAGGAGAATGAGGAGGTTAAAGAGACCACGCTGAGGGAGCTGAAGATGCTGCGGACGCTGAAACAGGAGAACATCGTGGAACTCAAAGAGGCTTTCAGGAGGAGAGGGAAACTCTACCTGGTCTTTGAATATGTAGAGAGGGTCAGTGAATACCTAGAGGATGAACCTTTTTAATGACAACCTTTAATAAACCACAATAGTCTCGTCAGTAGAAATGTCTACTACTTTCTAGGGATTGCTGGGGTTCGCTGACGGTTGGATGATAAATAATCATACATGCAATATACTTAGCTACTGTTTACGTCAACAGTTTCACTTTTACACTTTTAGAATATTGCCATAGTATCTAACTTGTTTTGCAATAGTATCTAACTTATATGTTATACAGAGCATTATGGGTAGTGTAGTTGTAGCTGTGATTGACAGTAGTACTGTGGATTGTGTGTTCCAGAACATGCTGGAGTTGCTGGAGGAACTGCCTAACGGAGCACCACCTGACAAAGCCAGGGCCTACATCTACCAGCTGATCAAAGCTATCCACTGGTGCCATAAGAATGAGATCGTACACAGAGGTGAGGAACTCTTACCTTTACTAAAATGAGGGCACCTTTTCCTTTAGTTATGCTAAGATGATGTGTTGAGTCAGAGGCAGGGCCTCCCAGCAGAGATGGTTTGGTCTGACTTTTGGTTTTGCCAAGTACCAGACTGCTGCCGCGTGTGAAAACTGGTCTCCTCTGTTTCTCCTCAGACATCAAGCCTGAAAACCTCCTCATCAGCTCTGAGGATGTTCTCAAACTCTGTGATTTTGGTAAGTAGAAATATGTCACTTCTAGCATAGTAATTAACTCAGTACATTTGACGAATGACGATCTCAGTCTCCCTGGTAAGCAATGGTCAGTATCTGTCCATGACTTCCTCTGTCTGGCCTGGTTTCCTGTAGGCTTTGAGTCAGTATCTGTCCATGACTTCCTCTGTCTCTGTCTGGCCTGGTTTCCTGTAGGCTGTGAGTCAGTATCTGTCCTTGACTTCCTCTCTCTGGCCTGGTTTCCTGTAGGCTTTGCCCGCAACCTGTCAGAGGGAAGTGATGCCAACTACACTGAGTATGTAGCCACTAGGTGGTACCGCTCTCCTGAGCTACTGCTGGGGTGAGTCCCATTAAACCTACTGGACCTGTGTGTGTATGGGTGTGTAAGAGGCTGTGTGGGGGTGTGTTTGTATTGGTGTGTTTATTGGTGGGTGTGTGTGTATTTGTATTGGTGTGTGTATTAGTTTGTGTTTGTATTGGTGTGTGTGTGTTTGCATTGGTGTGTATGTGTGTGTTTTTGTTTGTATTAGTGTGTGTGTGTGTCTTTGTATTGGTGGGTGTGTGTGTATTTGTATTGGTGTGTGTATTAGTTTGTGTTTGTATTGGTGTGTGTGTGTTTGCATTGGTGTGTATGTGTGTGTTTTTGTTTGTATTAGTGTGTGTGTGTGTCTTTGTATTGGTGGTTGTATTTGGTGTGTATGTGTGTGTTTCTGATTGTATTAGTGTGTGTGTGTGTGTGTGTGTGTGTGTGTGTGTGTGTGTGTGTGTGTGTGTGTGTGTGTGTGTGTGTGTGTGTGTGTGTGTGTGTGTGTGTGTTTGTATTTGGTGTGTGTATTGGTGTGTGTGTGTGAGTGTGTGTAGGTGCGTGTGTTGTGTGTGTACATTGGTAAGTGTCTGTTTGTCTGCATAGCTGTCAGTCCATACATAAATCCTTCTCTGAATATTTCAGTGAATATGTGTATTAGTCTGTCCGTGATAAACCCTGTTTTAATGTGTATACTACAGACACTGTGAGGTTCCTGTGTCCATTTGATGGTCTAGATACTGGAACATCATGTGGTGGGGCTCCTCCCACAGCAACTAAATCAACTCTTACATTTATTCACACTTGGTATTTGAATTCCGCCCACGCAAATATTTTCTCTCTTCATCACTCTTCCTCAGTCTCAGCGGCTCTCTCCTCTCTTCTCTCAGCCAACCTCTCTCGATCTCTCTCTCGATCTCTCTCTCTCTCTCTCTCTCCTTTCTGTCATTGTGTTCATCACCTTCTGCTGAACCAACATAATCATCATCACCATCATTATCATCATGTGTCCTTATTATTCTGAATGTACTCTTCTGGTTCAGTTTCACTTAAACTGTTTTCTCTCTCTCTCTCTCTCTCCCCTCCACCCCAGGGCCCCCTATGGTAAGGCTGTAGACATGTGGTCAGTGGGTTGTATTCTGGGGGAGCTGAGTGATGGTCAGCCTCTGTTCCCAGGGGAGAGTGAGATAGATCAACTCTTTACCATCCAGAAGGTCCTGGGTCCTCTACCTGCTGAACAGATGAAGCTCTTCTACAACAACCCTCGCTTCCATGGACTACGGGTAAGGTCAACTCTGGGGTCGATCTGTTCAGCTGTTCTGTCGTCACCTCACACTCCACCTCCGCTTTCCTCTCCTCTCCCATTGCTTCCTCTCTACCTCTACCTATCCCACCTCTCCCTCCCTCTCCATTCTCTCTCCTCTGTCTCTTTCCCTCCTATCTATCTGTGTGAGTCCTGGTGGCTGTCTTCCCAGTGTGGTCCGTGACTGAGTGGATTGAGTCATCATGTTATGGTGGTGTTCAGTGTTACTGTAGAAGAGAGAGACAGAGAGACAGAGAGACAGATAGAGAGCGAGAGACAGAGAGACAGACAGAGAGGCAGAGAGACAGACAGACAGAGAGAGACAGAGAGAGACAGACAGAGAGACAGAGATACAGACAGAGAGGCAAAGAGACAGACAAACAGACTGAGAGACAGAGAGACAGAGAGAGAGACTGAGAGAGTGACAGAGAGAGACAGAGTGACAGAGAGAGAGATAGAGAGACAGAGAGACATACAGAGTGACAGAGAGAGACAGAGAGAGACAGACAGAGAGACAGAGATACAGACAGAGGCAAAGAGACAGACAGACAGACTGAGAGACAGAGAGACAGAGTGATAGAGAGAGAGACTGAGAGAGTGACAGAGAGAGACAGAGTGATAGAGAGAGAGACTGAGAGAGTGACAGAGAGAGACAGAGTGACAGAGAGAGAGATAGAGAGACAGAGAGACAGACAGAGTGACAGAGAGAGACAGAGAGAGACAGACAGAGAGACAGAGATACAGACAGAGGCAAAGAGACAGACAGACAGACTGAGAGACAGAGAGACAGAGAGACAGAGAGAGAGACTGAGAGAGTGACAGAGAGAGACAGAGTGATAGAGAGAGAGACAGAGAGAGAGACAGAGTGACAGAGAGACAGAGTGATAGAGAGAGAGACAGAGAGACAGACAGAGTGATAGAGAGACAGAGAGACAGAGATGCAGAGAGACAGACAGAGTGACAGAGAGAGACAGAGTGATAGAGAGAGAGACAGAGAGACAGAAAGAGTGACAGAGAGAGACAGAGAGATAGAGAGACAGAGAGACAGAGATGCAGAGAGACAGGGAGAGATGTTGGTCAAATCTTTGTTGGTTGCTATTCTTATGGGGACTTCTGGTCCCTACAAGAGTAGTTAAACACATCCACACACAGATACACACATTCAGACAGACAGAAACATGCATGTCCACCAGCCTCCTGATGCACTCCCACACAGAGATCCATGCTGGTAATCATGTACCTGCTGTAGTGAAAGCTGTGTTCGGCTCGTTGACAGCATGTCTGGCCTCAGACACAACAGTCAGCTAGTCCTCCTGTCAACTCCAGTCAGACACATCTGAATCTCAACATAGACACTGCACTCTGAAACCTCACAACTGTACATGTGTGTGTGTGTGTACGTGTGTGTGTGTACGTGTGTCAGCAGTTCCCCTCAGTGAATCACCCTACATCCCTGGAGCGGAGGTACCTGGCCATCCTGAGTGGCCTCATGCTGGATCTGATGAAGGTAACACACACACACACACACACACACACACACACACACACACACACACACACACACACACACACACACACACACACACACACACACACACACACACACACACACACACACACACACACACACGGTGTTGCCAGTATTAGCGCATTCTGGTTCCTCCAGGCTCAAACTAGACTAGTCCTGCTAATAGAAGGTATTCTGGGTCCAGAAGGCTCAAACTAGACTAGTCCTGCTAATAGAAGGTATTCTGGGTCCAGAAGGCTCAAACTAGACTAGTCCTGCTAATAGAAGGTATTCTGGATTCTGCAGGCTCAAACTAGACTAGTCCTGCTAATGGGAGGTATTCTGGATTCTGCAGGCTCAAACTAGACTAGTCCTGCTAATGGGAGGTATTCTGGATTCTGCAGGCTCAAACTAGACTAGTCCTGCTAATAGAAGTTATTCTGGTTCCTCCAGGCTCAAACTAGACTAGTCCTGCTAATGGGAGGTATTCTGGATTCTGCAGGCTCAAACTAGACTAGTCCTGCTAATGGGAGGTATTCTGGATTCTGCAGGCTCAAACTAGACTAGTCCTGCTAATAGAAGGTATTCTGGTTCCTCCAGGCTCAAACTAGACTATTCCTGCTAATGGAAGTTATTCTGGGTCCAGAAGGCTCAAACTAGACTAGTCCTGCTAATAGAAGGTATTCTGGATTCTGCAGGCTCAAACTAGACTAGTCCTGCTGATGGGAGGTATTCTGGATTCTGCAGGCTCAAACTAGACTAGTCCTGCTAATGGAAGTTATTCTGGGTCCAGGATGCTCAAACTAGACTAGTCCTGCTAATGGGAGGTATTCTGGATTCTGCAGGCTCAAACTAGACTAGTCCTGCTAATAGAAGGTATTCTGGTTCCTCCAGGCTCAAACTAGACTATTCCTGCTAATGGAAGTTATTCTGGGTCCAGAAGGCTCAAACTAGACTAGTCATGCTAATAGAAGGTATTCTGGATTCTGCAGGCTCAAACTAGACTAGTCCTGCTGATGGGAGGTATTCTGGATTCTGCAGGCTCAAACTAGACTATTCCTGCTAATGGAAGTTATTCTGGGTCCAGAAGGCTCAAACTAGACTAGTCCTGCTAATAGAAGGTATTCTGGATTCTGCAGGCTCAAACTAGACTAGTCCTGCTGATGGGAGGTATTCTGGATTCTGCAGGCTCAAACTAGACTAGTCCTGCTAATGGAAGTTATTCTGGGTCCAGAAGGCTCAAACTAGACTAGTCCTGCTAATAGAAGGTATTCTGGATTCTGCAGGCTCAAACTAGACTAGTCCTGCTAATGGGAGGTATTCTGGATTCTGCAGGTTCAAACTAGACTAGTCCTGCTGATGGGAGGTATTCTGGATTCTGCAGGCTCAAACTAGACTAGTCCTGCTGATGAGAGGTATTCTGGATTCTACAGGCTCAAACTAGACTAGTCCTGCTAATGGGAGGTATTCTGGATTCTGCAGGCTCAAACTAGACTAGTCCTGCTAATGGGAGGTATTCTGGATTCTGCAGGTTCAAACTAGACTAGTCCTGCTGATGGGAGGTATTCTGGATTCTACAGGCTCAAACTAGACTAGTCCTGCTATGACTAAAGCTGTGGGTCAGTCAGTACTCTGCTGTTAGCTAATGTATGTCTATGACTAAAGCTGTGGGTCAGTCAGTACTCTGCTGTTAGCTAATGTATGTCTATGACTAAAGCTGTGGGTCAGTCAGTACTCTGCTGTTAGCTAATGTATGTCTATGACTAAAGCTGTGGGTCAGTCAGTACTCTGCTGTTAGCTAATGTATGTCTATGACTAAAGCTGTGGGTCAGTCAGTACTCTGCTGTTAGCTAGGCCTCCAGTACATCACACTCTCCTCAGGAGATGAATGGTGTGATAAACCCTCCCACCCATCTCTCTGTCTCTGGATCGACATGGTGAAAAGCCACCATGGTCTTGTGGTTTTTATTATGGGCTGTTTCTATACAGCAAATGTAGAGATCTGCGTTAAGAAAGCTGTAGCTCAGTTAGTAGAGCAAGGTGCTTTCAACGCCAGGGTTGTGGGTTCGATTCCCACTGAGGACCACTATGGAAATGTATGAACTCACTACTGTAAGTTGCTCGAGATAAGAGTGTCTGTTAAATTAATCAAATGTAAATGTGCTTCACTGTATTTACAAAACAATATATATGAACTTGAACTATAGTTTAATGATAATAAACTTTGGATTATATATACAGTACCAGTCTAAAGTTTGGACACACCTACTCATTCAAGGGTTTTTCTGCATCTCAAATCAAATCAAATTGTATTTGTCAAATGCGCCGAATACAAAAGGTGTAGTAGACCTTACAGTGAAATGCTTACTTACAAGCCCTTAACAAACCATGGCGTTTTAAAAAAAATACCTAAAAATAAAAAAAATAAAGTAACAAATAATAAAATAGCAGCAGTAAAATAACAATAGCGAGGCAATCTACAGGGGGTACCGGTACAGAGTCAATCTACAGGGGGTACCGGTACAGAGTCAATGTGCGGGGGCACTGGTTAGTCGAGGTAATGGAGGTAATATGTACATGTAGTTAAACAGTCTATGACTAGGGTGGCTGGAGTCTTTGAGAATTTTAGGGCCTTTCTCTGACACCGCCTGGTATAGAGGTCCTGGATGGCAGGAAGCTTTGCCCCAGTGATGTACTGGGCTGTACACACTACCCTCTGTAGTGCCTTGCGTGGGAGGCCAAGCAGTTGCCGTACCAGGCAGTGATGAAACCAGTCAGGATGCTCTCGATGGTGCAGCTGTAGAACCTTTTGAGGATCTGAGGACCCATGCCAAATCTTTTCAGTCTCCTGAGGGGGAATAGGTTTTGTCGTCCCCTCTTCACGACTGTCTTGGTGTGCTTGGACCATGTTAGTTTGTTGGTGATGTGGACGCCAAGGAACTTGAAGCTCACAACCTGCTCCACTACAGTCCCGTCGATGAGAATGAGGGCGTGCTCGGTCCTCCGTTTCCTGTAGTCCACAATCATCTCCTTTGTCTTGATCAAGTTCAGGGAGAGGTTGTTGTTCTGGCACCACACGGACAGGTGACCTCCTCCCTGCAGGCTGTCTCATTGTTGTCGGTGATCAGGCCTACCACTGTTGTTTACTCAGCAAACTTAATGATGGTGTTGGAGTCGTGCAGTCATAAGTGAACAGGGAGTACAGGAGAGGACTGAGCACGCACCACTGAGGGGCCCCTGTGTTGAGGATCAGCGTGGCAGATGTGTTGTTACCTACCTTTACCACCTGGGGGCGGCCCGTCAGGAAGTCCAGGATCCAGTTGCAGAGGGAGGTGTTTAGTCCCAGGGTCCTTAGCTTATTGATGAGCTTTGGGCGCACTATGGTGTTGAACGCTGAGCTGTAGTCAATGAACAACATTCTCACATAGGTGTTCCTTTTGTCCAGGTGGGAAAGGGCCGTGTGGAGTGCAATAGAGATTGCATCATCTGTGGATCTGTTAGGGCGGTATGCAAATTGGAGTGGGTTTAGGGTTTCTGGGATAATGGTGTTGATGTGAGCCATGACCAGCCTTTCAAAGCACTTCATGGCTACAGACAGGTTACCTTAGTGTTCTTGTGCACAGGGTCTATGGTGGTGTGCTTAAAACAAGTTGGTATTACAGACTCGGACAGGGAGAGGTTGAAAATGTCAGTGTAGATACTTGCCAGTTGGTCAGCGCATGCTAGCAGTACCCGTCCTGGTAATCCATCTGGCCCTGCGGCCTTGTGAATGTTGACCTGTTTAAAGGTCTTACTCATCGACTGCGGAGAGCGTGATCACACAGTCTTCCGGAAACAGCTGGTCTCTCAACCAGCTTCATGAGGTAGTCACCTGGAATGCTTTCCCAATAGTCTTGAAAGAGTTCCCACATATGCTGAGCACTTGTTGGCTGCTTTTCCTTAATTCTGCGGTCCAACTCATCCCAAACCATTTCAATTGGGTTGAGGTCAGGTGATTGTGGAGTCCAGGTCATCTGATGCAGCACTCCATCACTCTCCTTCTTGGTCAAATAGCCCTTACACAGCCTGGGATGGCGTATTGCTGCAGAATTATGTGGTAGCCATGCTGATTAAGTGTGCCTTGAATTCTAAATAAATCAATGCCAGTGTCACCAGAAAAGCACCCCCACACCATCACACCTCCTCCTCCATGCTTCACGGTGGGAACCACACATGCTGAGATCATCTGTTCACCTACTCTGCTTCTCACAAAGACACAGCAGTTAGAACCAAAAATCTCAAATTTGGACTCATCAGACCAAAGGACAGATTTACACCATTGCTCATGTTTCTTGGCCCAAGCAAGTCTCTTCTTATTATTGGTGTCCTTTAGAAGTGGTCTCCGATGAGTTGATGTTGAAATGTGTCTGTTACTTGAACTCTGTGAAGCATTTATTTGGGCTGCAATCTGAGGTGCAGTTTATTGCCGATTTCTGAGGCTGGTCACTCTAATGAACTTATCCTCTGCAGCAGAGGTAACTCTGGGTCTTCCTTTCCTGTGGCGGTCCTCATGAGAGACAGTTTCGTCAAGCGCTTGATTGTTTTTGCGACTGCACTTGAAGAAACTTTTAAAAGTTCTTGAAATTTTCTAGATTGACCGACCTTGATGTCTTAAAGTAATGATGTACTGTCGTTTCTCTTTGCTTATTTGAGCTGTTCTTGCCATAATATGGACTTGATCTTTTACGAAATAGGTCTATCTTCTGTATACCACCCCTACCTGGTCACAACACAACTGATTGGATCAAACGCATTAAGAAGGGAAGAAATTCCACAAATTAACTTAACAAGGCACACCTGTTAATTTAAATGAATTCCAGGTGACTACCTCATGAAGCTGGTTGAGAGAATGCCAAGAGTGTGCAAAACTGATTTGTTTAACTGTTTTTTTGGTTACTACATGATTCCATATGTGTTGTTTCATAGTGTTGATGTCTTCACTATTATTCTACAATGTATAAAATAGTAAAAATACAGAAAAACCCTTGAATGAGTAGGTGTGTTCAAACTTTTGACTGGTAACATATATACATATATATATATATATGGATAGAGTTTAGTGATTGACCTGTTTTATTGTCAAACTGTAATAAAGAAGTGTGTCCTAAACCCCTGTGGTCTGTCTCCTCCCTCTCTAGAACCTGTTGTTGCTGGTCCCTTCTGACCGCTACCTGACAGAACAGAGTCTGAACCACCCAGCCTTCCAGCCCCTCCGCCTCCTGGAGCAGCCCGCCCCAGCACCACCCTCCCCTAACCCCCCACGCTCCTCCAAGAGGAAGCCCCACAGCCACATGGAGAACACTGTGCCCACCAGGTCAGCACTGTAGGAGGTTGTTGGTGTTGATGTTGATGTTGTTGTTGTCAGAACCCCGTGTCCACCAGGTCAGCACTGTAGGGGGTTGTTGGTGTTGATGTTGATGTTGTTGTTGTCAGAACCCCGTGTCCACCAGGTCAGCACTGTAGGGGGTTGTTGGTGTTGGTGTTGATGTTGATGTTGTTGTTGTCAGAACCCCGTGGCCACCAGGTCAGCACTGTAGGAGGTTGTTGGTGTTGATGTTGATGTTGTTGTTG
>NW_026600351.1:271965-276965 GCF_029448725.1 Salvelinus fontinalis | reverse complement strand
CAGAAGCCACGGCAGTAAGAGCTCGGGTCACCGTCACTCTAACAGTAAGGAATGTTCCAGCCTACCTCGCCATGGCGACCTTCACCTAGGCAACGACAGCTTCCTGAACGGCAACAAGCCTGTGTCGTCCAGCCTGAGCCCCACCCTCCACCCCAAGGCTTACATGACCCAGACCCTCAACCGCTCCATCCCCTGTAGTAAGGACTTGGTCAACAACAACATGCCACACCTGCTCAGCCCCAAGGACACCAAGGTAAACAACGTCAGGACCTCTACTTTCATTGACTTATTCAGCTCCTTATGGACCAAACTACACTTGTTTACATACATTGTATTCATTTAGTTTGTTTCTCCAACTGTCTATGTCTTGACCTGTGTTTATTCTTGGCATGTATTTTCATATAATAAGACAAGATAATGACTTTATTGTCCCCAACCACCATTTTCCCGTGGTTGGGGACAATTAAGTCATTATCTTGTCTGATTTTATCTTCTCTTGTCTTCTCTTTATTTTAAAGGGCACGACACAGTTTGACTTCAACCTGGTTGGTGTTGGGCCCCCAGGGGCCAAGGTTCCTGACCAGCAGGGCCCTGGAGCCATGTACGTGAAGTCCACCTCCCGCTCTCAGCTGCAGCAACAGCAAGGTCCGGGGTCACCCTACTGAAACATTCACATAAGATTAATACATACCACTTCCTTAATACTTCAAATGAAAAATGCTCTAGACTAGAATCCTGTCCAGGGGGTATACTTGAACATAAAGCTGCCTTATGGCCCTATGGGCCGTTCTGTCTCAGGCAAGACTACTTATAAATGCATTGCCAGCCCATTTTTTACATTTGAACATTTCCAGTAGGGCAGGGACGACACTCTTCCTTTCTGGAGGGCAAGACCAATACCATGGAGAAACAACATGGCCGCCATGGTGGACACAATGTAGACTCCACCCACAGCTCCTCCAAGAGTTCCAGCTCCTACCTGAGCCTGTCCAAGAGCCACAGCGCCCTGAGCAACAATGCCAAGTCTGTGGGTGGTAACCTTGGAGATGGGGTGAGGGGCGTGCACCCCGATGACCCTACGGCAACCCCTGGAATCTCCGCCCGCTTCTTCCCTGCCAGGTAACATAGAGAGAGAGAGAGCTGTCAGGGGATGGTTAACCTATATAGAGAGAGAGAGCGTCAGGAAATGATTAACCTAGAGAGAGAGAGAGAGCGTCAGGAAATGATTAACCTAGAGAGAGAGAGAGAGCTGTCAGGAAATGGTAAACCTAGAGAGAGAGCTGACAGGAAATGGTTAACCTAGACAGAGAGAGCTGTCAGGAAATGGTTAACCTAGAGAGCGAGATGGCTGTAAGGGTATGGTTAACCTAGAGAGAGAGCTGTTAGGGAAGGGTTAACCTAGAGAGAGAGAGAGGGCTGTAAGGGTATGGTTAACCTAGAGAGAGAGAGAGCTGTCAGGGAATGGTTAACCTAGAGAGAGAGAGAGAGCTGTCAGGGAATGGTTAACCTAGAGAGCGAGAGGGCTGTAAGGGTATGGTTAACCTAGAGAGAGCTGTTAGGGAAGGGTTAACCTAGAGAGAGAGGGCTGTAAGGGTATGGTTAACCTAGAGAGAGAGAGAGCTGTCAGGGAATGGTTAACCTAGAGAGAGAGAGAGAGAGAGAGAGAGCTGTCAGGGAATGGTTAACCTAGAGAGAGAGAGGGCTGTAAGGGTATGGTTAACCTAGAGAGAGAGCTGTCACGGAATGGTTAACCTAGAGAGATAGAGCTGTCACGGAATGGTTAACCTAGAGAGAGAGAGCTGTCACGGAATGGTTAACCTAGAGAGAGAGTGCTCTCAGGGAACGGTTAACCTAGAGAGAGAGAGCTGTCAGGGACGATTAACCTAGAGAGAGAGAGAGCTGTCAGGGGCTGGTTAACCTAGAGAGAGAGAGCTCTCAGGGAATGGTTAACCTAGAGAGAGAGAGCTGTCAGGGACGGTTAACCTAGAGAGAGAGAGAGCTGTCACGGAATGGTTAACCTAGAGAGAGAGAGCTCTCAGGAAATGGTTAACCTAGAGAGAGAGAGCTGTCACGGAATGGTTAACCTAGAGAGAGAGAGCTGTCACGGAATGGTTCACCTAGAGAGAGAGAGCTCTCACGTAATGGTTAACCTAGAGAGAGCTGTCAGGGACGGTTAACCTAGAGAGAGAGCTGTCAGGGGCTGGTTAACCTAGAGAGAGAGCTGTCAGGGAATGGTTAACCTAGAGAGAGAGAGAGCTGTCAGGGAATGGTTAACCTAGGGAGAGAGAGAGCTGTCAGGGAATGGTTAACCTAGAGAGAGAGCTGTCAGGGAATGGTTAACCTAGGGAGAGAGAGAGCTGTCAGGGAATGGTTAACCTAGAGAGAGAGTGAGCTGCCAGGGACGGTTAACCTAGAGAGAGAGAGAGAGAGCTGTCAGGGAATGGTTAACCTAGAGAGAGAGAGCTGTCAGGGAATGGTTAACCTAGGGAGAGAGAGAGCTGTCAGGGAATGGTTAACCTAGAGAGAGAGCTGTCAGGGAATGGTTAACCTAGGGAGAGAGAGAGCTGTCAGGGAATGGTTAACCTAGAGAGAGAGTGAGCTGCCAGGGACGGTTAACCTAGAGAGAGAGAGAGAGAGCTGTCAGGGAATGGTTAACCTAGAGAGAGAGAGCTGTCAGGGAATGGTTAGCCTAGAGAGAGAGAGAGAGAGCTGTCAGGGAATGGTTAACCTAGAGAGAGAGAGAGAGCTGTCAGGGAATGGTTAACCTAGAGAGAGAGAGAGCTGTCAGGGGCTGGTTAATGAATGTATCTTAGTCTCCAACATTGAAGGGCATGCTAGCTTATTGATTTTGTGTAGTCTTGGTGATGGTGTGTATTTGGAAATGTGTAGTCCCCTGAGGCCAGATCTGAACATTGTATTCTCGTTGAGAATTAGAGTTTTATTTAGGTCTGATGGCTAGTAAATATGTGTGTTGTTGTACTCATGGTTGAGGTCAGTCTATATGTTATTTCAGCTGCCTGGACCTGAACCTCAATGCCCCCCCTGGAAGTCCCCAGGTCCCCCGCCACAGCGAACGCCACACTTCTGGCCACGCCCCCCCTGGAAGTCCCCAGGTCCCCCGCCACAGCGAACGACACTCTTCTGGCCACGCCCCCCCTGGAAGTCCCCAGGCCCCCCGCCACAGCGAACGCCACACTTCTGGCCACGCCCCACCTGGAAGTCCCCAGGCCCCCCGCCACAGCGAACGCCACTCTTCTGGCCACACATCCAGCCACACCGGCCACTCCTCTGGCCACAGCCCCTCGTCCCGCGGCAACAACCCCCGCCTGGAGAGCTCCACCCTAGACTCATCCTGCCGACGCCTCTCCTCTTCCAGACACAAAGCTCCAGAGGAGGCCTTGGCCCCGGGCCCGGAGCTTCTTGACCCAGGAGGAGAAGGGGATGGTGGGGGGAACCACGGAGCTCACACCCTGGCCTCCCCCCATGAGTCCTACCCCTACGGCCTGGGCTACACCAGTCCCTTCTCTTCCCAGCAGAGGCCTCACCGCCACTCCATGTACGTGAGGAGGAGTGAGCGCCACAGGTCCCACGTAGGTGGGGGTGGAGGGGGTAGTGAGGGGGGCTTAATGGTGGGCCAGGGGTTGCCCACCAGGGCTAGCAGTCTGCAGATGCTCTCCCCTCAGCTTCAGCACCGCACCCTCACCAGACACTCCGTAGGACACTCTGTTGGATCGTCCAGAGAGGACTGCACTGAAGACACCACCAGGGTCAGTGTCAATAATTGACTGACAGCAGTGTGTGTATGTGCATATGTGTGTCTGTGTATCTCTCTTTGAGGCAGAATCATAGCTACAGTATCTGGCCTAACTCTCATTATTGCTGTCTCTCTCCTGATCTCTCTCTCTCACACACACACACTCCTACTTCGTACTGTCTGCCTCACATGCTATATCTGTCTGTCTGTCTGTCTATCTGTCGGTCTATCTGTCGGTCTATCTGTCGGTCTATCTGTCGGTCTGTCTGTCTGTCTGTCTGTCTGTCTGTCTGTCTGTCTGTCTGTCTGTCTGTCTGTCTGTCTGTCCATCTGTCCGTCTGTCCATCTGTCCGTCTGTCCGTCTGCCTGTCTGTCTGCCTGTCTGTCTGCCTGTCTGTCTGTCCATCTGGTCTACAGAGTGAGCCGTCTTCTAAAGAGGTGGTGACCTCTCACCCCCGACCCCAGATTAAAGACTCCACGCGGGACAACCCGGCCTCCTTTCACTCACAACGCCCTGCTAAGAACGAGGTCCATAGCTTTTTCTGTTGTTCACAGACTGATTTCACCACTTACTGTCTGGTTTCTGAATGCTTCTAGCACTGTTTTATCAGCAGTATGTCTATCACTGAGCTGCTAAATGTGGCGGCACCGACCTGAATGGGTTTTATGGCAATTATAAACTGGGTGGTTCCAGCACTGAATGCTGATTGGCTGACAGCCGTGGTATATCAGACCGTATACCACGGGTATGACAAAACATTTATTTTTACTGCTCTAATTACGTTAGTAACCAGTGTATAATAGCAATAAGGCTCCTCGGGGGTTTGTGGTATATGGCCACTATACCACGGCTAAGGGCTGTGTCCAGGCACTCTGCGTTGTGTTGTGCATAAGAGCAGCCCTTAGCTGTGGTGTATTGGCCATATACCACACCTCCTCGGGCCTTATTGCTTAAATATACTATGATAAGGATGTAGGAGTGAGATATCAGAGTGTGAAACACTATGATAAGGATGTAGGAGTGACATGTCAGGGTGTGAAACACTATGATAAGAATGTAGGAGTGAGATAGCAGGGTGTGAAACACTATGATAAGGATGTAGGAGTGACATGTCAGGGTGTGAAACACTATGATAAGGATGTAGGAGTGAGATATCAGGGTGTGAAACACTATGATAAGAATGTAGGAGTGAGATATCAGGGTGTGAAACACTATGATAAGGATGTAGGAGTGAGATATCAGGGT
>NW_026600351.1:189465-266965 GCF_029448725.1 Salvelinus fontinalis | reverse complement strand
CTCCCCCACCTCTGTGTCAGTGTTAACCCCCCTCTCCCCCACCTCTGTGTCAGTGTTAACCCCCCCCCCCTCCCCCACCTCTGTGTCAGTGTTAACCCCCCCTCTCCCCCACCTCTGTGTCAGTGTTAACCCCCCCCCTCTCCCCCACCTCTGTGTCAGTGTTAACCCCCCCTCTCCCCCACCTCTGTGTCAGTGTTAACCCCCCCCTCTCCTCCACCTCTGTGTCAGTGTTAACCCCCCCCCTCCTCCACCTCTGTGTCAGTGTTAACCCCCCCTCTCCTCCACCTCTGTGTCAGTGTTAACCCCCCCTCTCCCCCACCTCTGTGTCAGTGTTAACCCCCCCTCTCCCCCACCTCTGTGTCAGTGTTAACCCCCCCCTCTCCTCCACCTCTGTGTCAGTGTTAACCCCCCCTCTCCTCCACCTCTGTGTCAGTGTTAAACCCCCCCCTCTCCTCCACCTCTGTGTCAGTGTTAACCCCCCCTCTCCCCCACCTCTGTGTCAGTGTTAACCATCCCTCTCCCCCACCTCTGTGTCAGTGTTAACCCCCCCCCTCTCCCCCACCTCTGTGTCAGTGTTAACCCCCCCTCTCCTCCACCTCTGTGTCAGTGTTAACCCCCCCTCTCCCCCACCTCTGTGTCAGTGTTAACCCCCCCCCCCTCTCCCCCACCTCTGTGTCAGTGTTAACCCCCCCTCTCCTCCACCTCTGTGTCAGTGTTAACCCCCCCTCTCCTCCACCTCTGTGTCAGTGTTAACCCCCCCTCTCCTCCACCTCTGTGTCAGTGTTAACCCCCCCTCTCCCCCACCTCTGTGTCAGTGTTAACCCCCCCTCTCCTCCACCTCTGTGTCAGTGTTAACCCCCCCCCCTCTCCCCCACCTCTGTGTCAGTGTTAACCCCCCCTCTCCCCCACCTCTGTGTCAGTGTTAACCCCCCCTCTCCTCCACCTCTGTGTCAGTGTTAACCCCCCCCTCTCCCCCACCTCTGTGTCAGTGTTAACCCCCCCTCTCCCCCACCTCTGTGTCAGTGTTAACCCCCCCTCTCCCCCACCTCTGTGTCAGTGTTAACCCCCCCTCTCCCCCACCTCTGTGTCAGTGTTAACACCCCCTCTCCTCCACCTCTGTGTCAGTGTTAACCCCCCCTCTCCTCCACCTCTGTGTCAGTGTTAACCCCCCCTCTCCTCCACCTCTGTGTCAGTGTTAACCCCCCCTCTCCTCCACCTCTGTGTCAGTGTTAACCCCCCTCTCCCCCACCTCTGTGTCAGTGTTAACCATCCCTCTCACCCACCTCTGTGTCAGTGTTAACCCCCCTCTCCCCCACCTCTGTGTCAGTGTTAACCCCCCCCCTCTCCCCCACCTCTGTGTCAGTGTTAACCCCCCCTCTCCTCCACCTCTGTGTCAGTGTTAACCCCCCCTCTCCCCCACCTCTGTGTCAGTGTTAACCCCCCGCTCTCCTCCACCTCTGTGTCAGTGTTAACCCCCCCTCTCCCCCACCTCTGTGTCAGTGTTAACCCCCCCTCTCCTCCACCTCTGTGTCAGTGTTAACCCCCCTCTCCTCCACCTCTGTGTCAGTGTTAACCCCCCCCTCTCCCCCACCTCTGTGTCAGTGTTAACCCCCCCTCTCCCCCACCTCTGTGTCAGTGTTAACCCCCCCCCTCTCCTCCACCTCTGTGTCAGTGTTAACCCCCCCTCTCCTCCACCTCTGTGTCAGTGTTAACCCCCCCTCTCCCCCACCTCTGTGTCAGTGTTAACCCCCCCTCTCCTCCACCTCTGTGTCAGTGTTAACCCCCCCTCTCCCCCACCTCTGTGTCAGTGTTAACCCCCCTCTCCCCCACCTCTGTGTCAGTGTTAACCCCCCCTCTCCTCCACCTCTGTGTCAGTGTTAACCCCCCCTCTCCTCCACCTCTGTGTCAGTGTTAACCCCCCCTCTCCCCCACCTCTGTGTCAGTGTTAACCCCCCCTCTCCCCCACCTCTGTGTCAGTGTTAACCCCCCCTCTCCCCCACCTCTGTGTCAGTGTTAACCCCCCCTCTCCCCCACCTCTGTGTCAGTGTTAACCCCCCCCCTCTCCCCCACCTCTGTGTCAGTGTTAACCCCCCCTCTCCCCCACCTCTGTGTCAGTGTTAACCCCCCCTCTCCTCCACCTCTGTGTCAGTGTTAACCCCCCCCTCTCCCCCACCTCTGTGTCAGTGTTAACCCCCCCTCTCCCCCACCTCTGTGTCAGTGTTAACCCCCCTCTCCCCCACCTCTGTGTCAGTGTTAACCCCCCCTCTCCCCCACCTCTGTGTCAGTGTTAACCCCCCCTCTCCCCCACCTCTGTGTCAGTGTTAACCCCCCTCTCCCCCACCTCTGTGTCAGTGTTAACACCCCCCTCTCCTCCACCTCTGTGTCAGTGTTAACCCCCCCTCTCCCCCACCTCTGTGTCAGTGTTAACCCCCCCCTCTCCCCCACCTCTGTGTCAGTGTTAACCCCCCCTCTCCTCCACCTCTGTGTCAGTGTTAACCCCCCTCTCCCCCACCTCTGTGTCAGTGTTAACCCCCCTCTCCCCCACCTCTGTGTCAGTGTTAACCCCCCCTCTCCTCCACCTCTGTGTCAGTGTTAACCCCCCCCTCTCCCCCACCTCTGTGTCAGTGTTAACCCCCCCTCTCCTCCACCTCTGTGTCAGTGTTAACCCCCCCCTCTCCTCCACCTCTGTGTCAGTGTTAACCCCCCCTCTCCTCCACCTCTGTGTCAGTGTTAACCCCCCTCTCCTCCACCTCTGTGTCAGTGTTAGCCCCCCTCTCCCCCACCTCTGTGTCAGTGTTAACCCCCCCTCTCACCCACCTCTGTGTCAGTGTTAACCCCCCCTCTCCCCCACCTCTGTGTCAGTGTTAACCCCCACCCCTCTCCTCCACCTCTGTGTCAGTGTTAACCCCCCCTCTCCTCCACCTCTGTGTCAGTGTTAACCCCCCCCTCTCCCCCACCTCTGTGTCAGTGTTAACCCCCCCTCTCCTCCACCTCTGTGTCAGTGTTAACCCCCCCTCTCCTCTACCTCTGTGTCAGTGTTAACCCCCCCCCCTCTCCCCCACCTCTGTGTCAGTGTTAACCCCCCCTCTCCTCCACCTCTGTGTCAGTGTTAACCCCCCCCTCTCCCCCACCTCTGTGTCAGTGTTAACCCCCCCTCTCCTCCACCTCTGTGTCAGTGTTAACCCCCCCTCTCCTCCACCTCTGTGTCAGTGTTAACCCCCCCCCCTCTCCTCCACCTCTGTGTCAGTGTTAACCCCCCCTCTCCTCCACCTCTGTGTCAGTGTTAACCCCCCCCCTCTCCCCCACCTCTGTGTCAGTGTTAACCCCCCCTCTCCTCCACCTCTGTGTCAGTGTTAACCCCCCCTCTCCTCTACCTCTGTGTCAGTGTTAACCCCCCCCCTCTCCTCCACCTCTGTGTCAGTGTTAACCCCCCCCCTCTCCTCCACCTCTGTGTCAGTGTTAACCCCCCCTCTCCTCCACCTCTGTGTCAGTGTTAACCCCCCTCTCCCCCACCTCTGTGTCAGTGTTAACCCCCCCTCTCCCCCACCTCTGTGTCAGTGTTAACCCCCCTCTCCCCCACCTCTGTGTCAGTGTTAACCCCCCCTCTCCTCCACCTCTGTGTCAGTGTTAACCCCCCCTCTCCCCCACCTTTTCTGTTGTGAAATGGTAGGTTCCTGGTGATGGCCAGGACAACCTGTTTATCCAGAAGGGGGCCAAGTCCTCGTCCTCGTCTTCCTCTCACCACGGCAGCCGGAGGAGGAACCGCGAACGCTCCCGGGATAAGGATCGTGAACGCGAGCAGAGCCGAGATCGCGACAGAGAAAGAGAGCGAGAGAGGGAGAGAGGGAGACAGAGAGAGAGAGTCAGTGACTGGCCTCAGGAGAAACAGGTGGATTCACAATCACACTTCATTTATGTTTACTGGTTGAACTGAATTTTCAATTCACTTCCTGAATTTCCTGAATTCTAAACTGAATTGTTCCTTTCCAGCTTGGTGTACCCGCTTAGTGTTCACAAGCTTTGTGGTGATTGTTTTCTATGCCTCCCCTTAGAACCAACCCCTGAAGTCCCTACGCAGGCTCCTGCACCTCTCCCCCTCCTCCTCTTCCAGCCAACCCCCTCCTCCTTCCGACCTGCGATTCCAGCACCTCCCCAACCCCCCCACCTCCTCCTCTAAAGGGGGAGTCTTCGGTGACGGTAGGTCCCACCAGGGACACCCTAGCAGCAGCAGCTCCAGCTCTGGTCAGTCTAAGAGCCACCGGAAGCAGAGTTACCCCCTCCCGGGGCAGATACAGGGGCAGATTGAGTCCAACTGGCACGCGGCGGCCCTCGCCAGGGCAGAGGGGGCTCAGCCGTACCCCGACCAAATGGTCGCCAACGGGCCCACCTTTACCAGACCATCAAGGTCACGGATGCCAAACCTCAACGACCTGAAAGAGACAGCCCTGTGAGGAGAACATGGAATTAGAATTCTACCCTCCCATTGACTTGAATGTCCATTCTAGGGAAAAACATGTCTGTGGAGGAGACGTCTCTCTGCCCTCAAGGGTCGTCATGTTGATTAGGCACCAAACGGAAGAAAACAGACTGAAGCAGGGAGGGACAAGATGGACTATTGTCCAATAAGAAACGCTTATTTTTTTGTGGTGCGTTGCGAAGCGTTTTAAAACGTTTTCAATTGTGTGCCCTAATGAATAGGACTCTGGGCTCTCACTACTGCCGCCTGCTGGCCGCCAGACGCACCTAGGACTATAGAGATCGGAAGGTTATCTCTCTAAGTTCAGGACTATATGACTGACTGGCCGTAAAAATCTGACCTTTTTTGATGCTTCAAACATTTGATAAAATTTGTATTGATATTATATTATATTATTCATGAAATTCATTTTATTTGATTTAAATTAAATGACTTTATTTAACGATATGTAGGCCTAAATGGAGATTTAATAAGTATTGTAGAATGAATAATTGTGTAATATTGCAAGAGCTTGAAAAAGAAATGTAAAAAAGATTATGAGATTCTAACTATATATAATAATAATTCAATATTTCATCCAAAATATTTAATTGTGGAGGTTTTTCAGAATTTCTATTTATTGTTGTTACAGTATAGCCTGTTTGTTCTGTCCGTTTACTTTGTCTCTTTAATGTATTTATTTGATCTGATTTGACACAAAGTTATGGAGATATATGTACGACAGATGGACAAAGACAAATTATATAATATTATAATGTATGATAAAAGAATGAGATACCTATATGGCTCAAGGTTGTGAAGTTTGTAAAGGTAATAATTTGCCACATCATCTTGACAAACATGTGTAGCCTGGCTCCAACTCATATGGTCTATGGTCAGTTAGCACAAACAGATGGGAATGTACTGTAAGGTACTGTTTGTTGTAAAGGGTCATTCTGCAGTACGGTAACCATGACAGTCACACCCGCTGATCTAGTTATTAGAGACTCAGGCACCATGTGGAGATTCCTGTTGAGATGTCCTGTTGTTTCCTGATGAAGGATACACACACACAAACGCACGTACCAGAGATATCCATAGCAGAGATATCCATGCCAGAGACATCCATAGCAGAGATATCCATGCCGGAGATATCCATAGCAGAGATATCCATGCCAGAGATAGCCATAGCAGAGACAGCCATACCAGAGATATCTGTACCAGAGATAGTCATACCAAATATAGCCATACCAGAGATATCCATAGCAGAGATATCCATACCATACCAGTTTGTGCTGTTGGCTTTAAAGGGTAAAATACGTAGGCTTAACTTTCTGATATTTGCACAATGAATGTCATGGATATCTTTAGCCCTGGCTAGTCATTAATCTACAGTACATAGTGTGAACATCAAGGACAAAGTAACAATAAGAAGAAGTATACACACACACGCACGCGCACACACACACATGTACACACACCACACACCACACACACACACGTGCGCACGCACACACACCGGCACACCGTGCGCAAGCACACACACCGGCACACCGTGCGCAAGCAAACATACACCTCCTGAGCACACCACTCTGACTTTGTCCCAGACTGCCCCTCAGAAAGATGGCGTCTCCCCTCAAAGCCCCAGGCTGCCCCTTCAGAAAGATGGCGTCTCCCCTCAAAGCCCCAGGCTGCCCCTCAGAAAGATGGCGTCTCCCCTCAAAGCCCCAGGCTGCCCCTCAGAAAGACGGCATCTCCCCTCAAAGCCCCAGGCTGCCCCTCAGAAAGACGGCGTCTCCCCTCAAAGCCCCAGGCTGCCCCTCAGAAAGACGGCGTCTCCCCTCAAAGCCCCAGGCTGCCCCTCAGAAAGATGGCGTCTCCCCTCAAAGCCCCAGGTTGCCCCTCAGAAAGACGGCGTCTCCCCTCAAAGCCCCAGGCTGCCCCTCAGAAAGACGGCATCTCCCCTCAAAGCCCCAGGCTGCCCCTCAGAAAGATGGCGTCTCCCCTCAAAGCCCCAGACTGCCCCTCAGAAAGATGGCGTCTCCCCTCAAAGCCCCAGGCTGCCCCTCAGAAAGATGGCGTCTCCCCTCAAAGCCCCAGGCTGCCCCTCAGAAAGATGGCGTCTCCCCTCAAAGCCCCAGGCTGCCCCTCAGAAAGATGGCGTCTCCCCTCAAAGCCCCAGGCTGCCCCTCAGAAAGACGGCGTCTCCCCTCAAAGCCCCAGGCTGCCCCTCAGAAAGACGGCGTCTCCCCTCAAAGCCCCAGGCTGCCCCTCAGAAAGATGTCCTCTCCCCTCAAAGCCCCAGGCTGCCCCTCAGAAAGATGGCGTCTCCCCTCAAAGCCCCAGGCTGCCACTCAGAAAGACGGCGTCTCCCCTCAAAGCCCCAGGCTGCCCCTCAGAAAGACGGCGTCTCCCCTCAAAGCCCCAGGCTGCCCCTCAGAAAGATGGCGTCTCCCCTCAAAGCCCCAGGCTGCCCCTCAGAAAGATGGCGTCTCCCCTCAAAGCCCCAGGCTGCCCCTCAGAAAGATTGCGTCTCCCCTCAAAGCCCCAGGCTGCCCCTCAGAAAGATGTCCTCTCCCCTCAAAGCCCCAGGCTGCCCCTCAGAAAGATGGCGTCTCCCCTCAAAGCCCCAGGCTGCCACTCAGAAAGACGGCGTCTCCCCTCAAAGCCCCAGGCTGCCCCTCAGAAAGACGGCGTCTCCCCTCAAAGCCCCAGGCTGCCCCTCAGAAAGATGGCGTCTCCCCTCAAAGCCCCAGGCTGCCCCTCAGAAAGATGGCGTCTCCCCTCAAAGCCCCAGGCTGCCCCTCAGAAATATGGCGTCTCCCCTCAAAGCCCCAGACTGGCCCTCAGAAATATGGCGTCTCCCCTCAAAGCCCCAGACTGGCCCTCAGAAATATGGCGTCTCCCCTCAAAGCCCCAGCCTGCCCCTCAGAAATATGGCGTCTCCCCTCAAAGCCCCAGCCTGCCCCTCAGAAATATGGCGTCTCCCCTCAAAGCCCCAGCCTGCCCCTCAGAAATATGGCGTCTCCCCTCAAAGCCCCAGGCTGCCCCTCAGAAAGATGGCGTCTCCCCTCAAAGCCCCAGGCTGCCCCTCAGAAAGATGGCGTCTCCCCTCAAAGCCCCAGCCTGCCCCTCAGAAAGATGGCGTCTCCCCTCAAAGCCCCAGCCTGCCCCTCAGAAATATGGCGTCTCCCCTCAAAGCCCCAGCCTGCCCCTCAGAAAGATGGCGTCTCCCCTCAAAGCCCCAGACTGCCCCTCAGAAAGATGGCGTCTCCCCTCAAAGCCCCAGCCTGCCCCTCAGAAATATGGCGTCTCCCCTCAAAGCCCCAGCCTGCCCCTCAGAAATATGGCGTCTCCCCTCAAAGCCCCAGCCTGCCCCTCAGAAAGATGGCGTCTCCCCTCAAAGCCCCAGACTGCCCCTCAGAAAGATGGCGTCTCCCCTCAAAGCCCCAGCCTGCCCCTCAGAAATATGGCGTCTCCCCTCAAAGCCCCAGACTGGCCCTCCAGTCCAGTTCCAAACAATCTGCACCGACTGAACATGTGATGTTCCATGGAGACGTGTTAATAACACCAACATGCACTGTGTGTATCAGGTGATCCAGTGGATTGTTCTCCTTCATATATTTCCACAACATTTTAATAACATTTTAATTTAACATTCAGTTTTACACTACCAGTTGACAGTAATGTTTTGATTTAACATTCAGTTTTACACTAACAGTTGACAGTAACGTTTTGATTTAACATTCAGTTTTACACTAACAGTTGACAGTAATGTTTTAATTTAACATTCAGTTTTACACTAACAGTTGACAGTAACGTTATAATTTAACATTCAGTTTTACACTAACAGTTGACAGTAATGTTTTAATTTAACATTCAGTTTTACACTAACAGTTGACAGTAACGTTTTAATTTAACAATTCAGTTTTACACTACCAGTTGACAGTAATGTTTTAATTTAACATTCAGTTTTACACTAACAGTTGACAGTAAGGTTTTAATTTAACATTCAGTTTTACACTACCAGTTGACAGTAACGTTTTAATTTAACATTCAGTTTTACACTACCAGTTGACAGTAACGTTTTAATTTAACGTTCAGTTTTACACTAACAGTTGACAGTGACGTTCTGATTGAAGTGCTTAGGGCCGTCACCTGTCATTGTAACGTCCAGTTTGAATACATGCTTTTTCAGTTTGAAAAGATCCGTTTCAGTATTGAACTTCAGTTCCACTTTTCTCTCGTTGTCTGTGTCGCGTCCTTGTCCTTGTCGTAACCATAGTTCTGTGTCCAATAGAACAGAATGCCTTCCAGGGGTTCTGTGGCAAAAAGACTCCAAGGACCAGTTGCCTCAAATATCATAATCTTTACGGTGTGATTTCATTATATTGGGTTTAAGATCACCTTCAATTTAGCCTGGTGGTCCCCCGATCTGTTTGTGCTCTTTAGCTCGATCTGGGAGCACCAGGCTATCCCACTAATGTCTAAACTCAAATAGCCCACACCTGCAGTTTATGTTAACTCATTGTTATATCATTTCTAACGGCGGTTTCGTGGCGGTTTGAAGTGAACAATCCTTCACGCCGTCACAGGAAAACACAAATCAGCTTGAGATGATCCTAAATTCGAGATTATCCAGATCCTGAATTATAAATCACTTCCGGTTGTTGTTTGTTTAACATTTAACCACAGGATTTTATTTGCATGACATCACACATAAACAGCATTATTTATATATTTGGTCACTGACTAAATAAGAATTAAAACCACATGGATCTACCCTGTTAACTGGCATGAATTGTTTTTGGGGATCAGGAAAAGGGTTTCACACATCACAAGTGGAGATTCCTCTAGTTGTATTTGAAACTGGACATCAGAGGATTACACAGGAATATTGTTCAATGATACTCCAAAACAAGAAGGTACAAGAGTTTGTCTTTATTTCAGGAACTGGTTTTGGTCAACTTTAAATGAATACAATAAAACAAGCAACGAACGATACCTCCACTGGACTCTCTACATCACTGTCACAAACTACATCAGAATCCACACACACAACACAGTACAGTACACAACACAGCACAGTACAGTACACAACATCCAGTTAACCACAGGACTGGTAGTGTTCTCTTTCTCTGAGCTTTCCTCATCACATAATCATCCCCAATTTCTCTGGGTTTGTCGGTTCATAAGCATGTATTTATCTCCTCTTCCTCACCCAAGTGGAAACAACTGGCCATCCACCCCTTTTTGTTCATTGTAAAAAAATTATCATAAATAAAACTGTTGTAACACATCTGATCTGAAAACAGAATGGACCTTTTCACACATAAAACCAATTCCTGGGAGAGTGATATTACTTAACCGTTTTGGGGAAGGAAAGGAAACAAAGATTTCCAGAGCAGTAGATTCCACTTTGGCATAGGGAACAGCCAGGGGAACATCCAGGAGAACAGCCAGGGGAACAGCCAGGGGAACAGCCAGGGGAACAGCCAGGGGAACATCCAGGAGAACAGCCAGGGGAACATCCAGGAGAACAGCCAGGGGAACATCCAGGAGAACAGCCAGGGGAACGACCAGGGGAACGACCAGGGCTCTCCTTGGGCCTGTTCAGGATGGTGTATCATTACAGGACCTTCACATAGAAATATATTGTGTAGAACCAATATGACTGTGTATTCATGTAGAATCATGTTAGTTCTAATCATTACATTTTCTGTCTGAACGTTCCACGGTGTTGTACCCTGCTGAGTGTGACCCTGGTCGTCAGGACAGACAGAATCAGGTACACTTGCTCATGCAGAGCAGCAGCTCCATGCGGATGGCGATACGTGTGTGCCAGCCCAGAGGGAGTAAACGGATGTAGCGAGTTACCATGGGAGGACGCAGGAGGTTCTGAACCGAGGAGGAGCGGTCCGAGTTCCCGTAGAACACCTGAGGAGAGACACGGAGCGGTGTGAGGAGGAGAACCAACACAGACCACCATGCAGTAACAGTGTGAGGAGGAGCGACAACACAGACCACCATGCAGTAACACAGATGGAGAATCCTCCTGCCAGACATCCTGCCTCACCTGGCAGGACTAGACTTTAGAACACCTTTTACTGAACTGATACAGAACTAAAGAAATATGGGATCTGATGAGAAGGATTGATTTTGATATACTATATGTATAAATCCCAAGACTGTCTTCCACATTATTACATGTGTAAACCTTGTGATGTCTTAACGAACCATGTATTGATGTATAACTATGAACTAAGTTATGATTGTAAAAAGTAAAAAAAGTTTTGTTACAGTATTTATTGACTGTGAGTCGCTCTGAATAACAGCATCTTCTCAATGAGTACATTTAAAAGGTAAAGGTAGGATGGACCCACCCTGTTGTTCCCCGTCTGGTCCTTGTAGTAGATCCAGTTGAGATTCTGGTCGGTGCGGTACTGGACGCTGTACTTGGTGATCCATTCGTCAGCGTCACAGCGCCCCTGGGTCAGGATACCAGACACCACCATCACCTCCTTCAGGTCAATCTGCAACCACTGGCTGTTGTCCTGGAACTTAGACAGCCATGCACACCTGGAGGGGAAACTATGTTAGCCCGCTGAGCTAAAGCCTAGGCAAAAACAATGACCTGGAGGGGGACCAAATTTACCAATGAGGTCAGAAGAGCTATTTCCCAAGGGAACACTAAGGTTACTGATTTAGCCAATGTCCTCCTTTACAGTTACAGGGAGGGGGAGATAGAGGCCCTACCAGGGGTTGGTCCTGAGGGAGAGGATGGGGCAGGGGACTCACCCAATGTCCTCCTTTACAGTTACAGGGAGGGGGAGATAGAGGCCCTACCAGGGGCTGGTCCTGAGGGAGAGGATGGGGCAGGGGACTCACCCAATGTCCTCCTTTACAGTTACAGGGAGGAGGAGATAGAGGCCCTACCAGGGGTTGGTCCTGAGGGAGAGGATGGGGCAGGGGACTCACCCAATGTCCTCCTTTACAGTTACAGGGAGGGGGAGATAGAGGCCCTACCAGGGGTTGGTCCTGAGGGAGAGGAGCTGGCAGGGGACTCACCCAATGTCCTCCTTTACAGTTACAGGGAGGAGGAGATAGAGGCCCTACCAGGGGTTGGTCCTGAGGGAGAGGATGGGGCAGGGGACTCACCCAATGTCCTCCTTTACAGTTACAGGGAGGGGGAGATAGAGGCCCTACCAGGGGTTGGTCCTGAGGGAGAGGATGGGGCAGGGGACTCACCCAAAGCCCTGGTTGTTGAGTCTGGCATTGCTGGGGAGCCAGGAGGAGAACCAGCCAGTGTACTGGTCCTCGTTGGAACAGCTGATCTGGTCTGGTCTGACTGAGCCAGCCTCCAACCCCAGGGGCTTGTGGTACGGACACTCTGGAGAGGAGGGAGGCCAAGGTGAGAGAGGCAAATCATGGAGAGGAGGGAGGCCAAGGTGAGAGAGGCAAATCATGGAGAGGAGGGAGGCCAAGGTGAGAGAGGCAAATCATGGAGAGGAGGGAGGCCAAGGTGAGAGAGGCAAATCATGGAGAGGAGGGAGGCCAAGGTGAGAGAGGCAAATCATGGAGAGGAGGGAGGCCAAGGTGAGAGAGGAAAATCATGGAGAGGAGGGAGGCCAAGGTGAGAGAGGCAAATCATGGAGAGGAGGGAGGCCAAGGTGAGAGAGGCAAATCATGGAGAGGAGGGAGGCCAAGGTGAGAGAGGCAAATCATGGAGAGGAGGGAGGCCAAGGTGAGAGAGGCAAATCATGGAGAGGAGGGAGGCCAAGGTGAGAGAGGCAAATCATGGAGAGGAGGGAGGCCAAGGTGAGAGAGGCAAATCATGGAGAGGAGGGAGGCCAAGGTGAGAGAGGCAAATCATGGAGAGGAGGGAGGCCAAGGTGAGAGAGGCAAATCATGGAGAGGAGGGAGGCCAAGGTGAGAGAGGCAAATCATGGAGAGGAGGGAGGCCAAGGTGAGAGAGGCAAATCATGGAGAGGAGGGAGGCCAAGGTGAGAGAGGCAAATCATGGAGAGGAGGGAGGCCAAGGTGAGAGAGGCAAATCATGGAGAGGAGGGAGACCAAGGTGAGAGAGGCAAATCATGGAGAGGAGGGAGGCCAAGGTGAGAGAGGCAAATCATGGAGAGGAGGGAGGCCAAGGTGAGAGAGGCAAATCATGGTCCACAACTAGGAAGTAGTCAACATGTTAACATTGGATGCCAAACAACGGACGTCACACTGATGCTAATTATTTTGTAGTTATTTTTGTAGTTATTTTGTTAGAGACCACGTAATCACTATAGTCTAGCCCAATGGAAGACACTTCTCTACACAGGACACACTGTATACTGAACTGCAATTGAAGGGCAAAAACATTTCCTAGTTGCAGAAGCTAACTGGAGCATCCCCCCGCTCGTTGTTATGAAAGATAACACCAGCATGCAAGGTGACGTCTGGTGACTGAGGCACCCTGTGCCTAACCAACCAACACCACATTAATCCTCTCCCTCCAACCCACCCACCCCCTCTCAATCCCTGATTTCCTGCTCCATCCAAAAGTAGTGCACTATGTAGGGAATAGGGTGCCATGGGGCTCTGGTCTAAAGTAGGGCACTATGTAGGGAATAGGGTGCCATGGGGCTCTGGTCTAAAGTAGGGCACTATGTAGGGAATAGGGTGCCATTTTGGACTCACACATACATCTCCAATCCTAAATCCTTCTGTTTTAATTCTCCACATTGAAGATAAACATCTATTAGATAAACATCCATTAGATAAACATCTATTAGATAAACATCCATTAGATAAACATCCATTAGATAAACATCCATTAGATAAACATCCATTAGATAAACATCCATTAGATAAACATCTATTAGATAAACATCCATTAGATAAACATCCATTAGATAAACATCCATTAGATAAACATCCATTAGATAAACATCCATTAGATAAACATCTATTAGATAAACATCCATTAGATAAACATCCATTAGATAAACATCCATTAGATAAACATCCATTAGATAAACATCCATTAGATAAACATCCATTAGATAAACATCCATTAGATAAACATCCATTAGATAAACATCCATTAGATAAACATCCATTAGATAAACATCTATTAGATAAACATCCATTAGATAAACATCCATTAGATAAACATCATTAGTAGAAGAGCGCAGCAGATGGTTGGCTGAACATCCTACCAGAGGCTTTAACCAAAACCAAGTTGTTTCCTTCCTGGATAACCAACACTGAGTGGGACATGGATCATACAACTACATTGAGCCGTGGGCCGATTTGATCTTGAGCGGATGGTCGGGGGGGGGGGGCGGAACACAACTGCAAATCATTTAAAGACTGCAAATTGACCGCAAGAAGCCTAAACAGATACAGTATAATGTTTGCATAAAACAATCATTTCAAAGCTGGCTTACATTTGTATACAATCACGTCTCTCTATTATGCGTAGGAATACTATGGAACAGATTTCTTAAATTAAAATCACTTGGAGCTGATTTCCTGCTCTTACAGTCTTTTATGTCCAACAATGGGGGGCCAAATAAAACCACCTGTGGGCCGCAGGTTGGGGAACGCTGGAGTAGGACACTGAAAACAGCACATAGCCACCCACACCGTCCTACTGTTTACTATGAGCTGATATAACCCACTGTCCTACTGTTTACTATGAGCTGATATAACCCACTGTCCTACTGTTTACTATGAGCTGATATAACCCACTGTCCTACTGTTTACTATGAGCTGATATAACCCACTGTCCTACTGTTTACTATGAGCTGATATAACCCACTGTCCTACTGTTTACTATGAGGTGATATTACCCACTGTCCTACTGTTTACTATGAGCTGATATTACCCACTGTCCTACTGTTTACTATGAGCTGATATAACCCACTGTCCTACTGTTTACTATGAGCTGATATAACCCACTGTCCTACTGTTTACTATGAGCTGATATTACCCACTGTCCTACTGTTTACTATGAGGTGATATTACCCACTGTCCTACTGTTTACTATGAGCTGATATTACCCACTGTCCTACTGTTTACTATGAGCTGATATAACCCACTGTCCTACTGTTTACTATGAGCTGATATAACCCACTATGAGCTGATATAACCCACTGTCCTACTGTTTACTATGAGCTGATATAACCCACTGTCCTACTGTTTACTATGAGCTGATATAACCCACTGTCCTACTGTTTACTATGAGCTGATATAACCCACTGTCCTACTGTTTACTATGAGCTGATATAACCCACTGTCCTACTGTTTACTATGAGCTGATATAACCCACTGTCCTACTGTTTACTATGAGCTGATATAACCCACTATGAGCTGATATAACCCACTGTCCTACTGTTTACTATGAGCTGATATAACCCACTATGAGCTGATATAACCCACTGTCCTACTGTTTACTATGAGCTGATATAACCCACTATGAGGTGATATAACCCACTGTCCTACTGTTTACTATGAGCTGATATAACCCACTGTCCTACTGTTTACTATGAGCTGATATAACCCACTGTCCTACTGTTTACTATGAGCTGATATAACCCACTGTCCTACTGTTTACTATGAGGTGATATAACCCACTGTCCTACTGTTTACTATGAGCTGATATAACCCACTGTCCTACTGTTTACTATGAGCTGATATAACCCACTGTCCTACTGTTTACTATGAGGTGATATTACCCACTGTCCTGCTGTTTACTATGAGCTGATATAACCCACTGTCCTACTGTTTACTATGAGGTGATATAACCCACTGTCCTACTGTTTACTATGAGCTGATATTACCCACTGTCCTACTGTTTACTATGAGCTGATATAACCCACTATGAGCTGATATAACCCACTGTCCTACTGTTTACTATGAGCTGATATAACCCACTGTCCTACTGTTTACTATGAGCTGATATAACCCACTGTCCTACTGTTTACTATGAGCTGATATAACCCACTGTCCTACTGTTTACTATGAGCTGATATAACCCACTGTCCTACTGTTTACTATGAGCTGATATAACCCACTGTCCTACTGTTTACTATGAGCTGATATAACCCACTGTCCTACTGTTTACTATGAGCTGATATAACCCACTGTCTAGTACCAGTGGTAGTAGTTGTAGAAGTAGTAGTAGTAGTAATAGCAATAATAGTAGTAGTAGTTGTAGTAATAGTAATAATAGCAGTAGTGGTATAGTAGTATTAGTAATAGTAATAATAGTAGTAGTGGTATAGTAGTAGTAGTATAGTAATAGAGGTAGTAGTAGTATAGTAGTATAGTAGTATAGTAGTAGTAGTATAGTGGTAGCATTGGTATAGTAGTAGTAGAATAGTAGTAGTAGTAGTAAAAGTAATAGTAATAGTAAGCACCGTAGTAGTAGTATTAGTAGAAGTAGCAGTAGAAGTGGTAGTATTAGTGTAGTGGTAGTAGTAGCATAGTAGTGGTAGTAGTATAGTAGTAGTAGTAGTAGTAGTAGTAGTAGTGGTAATAGTAGCGGTAGTAGTATAGTAGTAGTAGTAGTAGTAGTGGTAATAGTAGCGGTAGTAGTAGTAGTAGCATAGTTGTAGTAGTATAGTAGTAGTAGTAGTAGTAGCATAGTTGTAGTAGTATAGTAGTAGTAGTATAGTAGTAGTAGTATAGTAGGAGTAGTAGTAATAGTAATAGTAATCATCGTAGTAGTAGTAGTAGAAGTAGCAGTAGTAGTAGTAGTAATAATAGTAGTAGTATGGTAGTAGTATTGGTATAGTAGTAGTAGAATAGTGGTAGTATTAGTAATAGTAATAGTAATCATCGTAGCAGTAGTAGTAGAAGTAGCAGTAGAAGTAGTAGTATTTGTATAGTGGTAGTAATAGCATAGTAGTGGTAGGAGTATAGTAGTAGTAGTAGTAGTAGTAGCAGTAGTAGCAGTAGTAGTAATGATAGCAGTAGTATTAGTAGTAGTAGTAGTAGTGGTAGTAGTAGTAGTAGTAGTAGTAGTAGTAACATAGCTGTAGTAGTATAGTAGTAGTAGCGGTAATAGTAGTAATAATAGTAGTAGTAGTAGTATAGTGGTATTAATAGTAGTAGTAGTAGTAGTAGTAGTAGTGGTAATAGTAGTGGTAGCATGGTAGTGGTAGTAGTATAGTAGTAGTAGTGGCAGTAGTAATAATAGGAGTAGTAGTGTAGTAGTGGTAATAGTAGCAGTAGTATAGTAGTAGTAGTCGTAGTAATAGTAGTAGTAGTAGTAGTAATAGTAATAATAGTAGTAGTGGTATAGTTGTAGTAGTAGTAGTAGTAGTAGTAGTGGTATAGTTGTAGTAGTAGTAGTATAGTAATAGTAGTAGTAGCAGTAGTAGTTGTAGTAGTAGTATAGTTGTAGTATAGTAGTGGTAGTAGTAGTAGTAGCAGTAGTAGTAGTATAGCAGTATAGTAGTATTAATAATAGTAGTAGTAGAAGTGGTGGTAGTAGTAATAGTAGTAGTACTAGTAATAATAGTAGTAGTAGTAGTATATTAGTAGTAATGGTATGAATACTAGTAGTATTATAGTAGTAGTACTATATTAGTAGTGGTAGTAGTAGTAATAGTAGTATAACAAGAGTAGAAGTAGTATAGTAGTAGTAGTGGCAGTAGTAATAATAGGAGTAGTAGTGTAGTAGTGGTAATAGTAGCAGTAGTATAGTAGTAGTAGTCGTAGTAATAGTAGTAGTAGTAGTAGTAATAGTAATAATAGTAGTAGTGGTATAGTTGTAGTAGTAGTAGTAGTAGTAGTAGTGGTATAGTTGTAGTAGTAGTAGTATAGTAATAGTAGTAGTAGCAGTAGTAGTTGTAGTAGTAGTATAGTTGTAGTATAGTAGTGGTAGTAGTAGTAGTAGCAGTAGTAGTAGTATAGCAGTATAGTAGTATTAATAATAGTAGTAGTAGAAGTGGTGGTAGTAGTAATAGTAGTAGTACTAGTAATAATAGTAGTAGTAGTAGTATATTAGTAGTAATGGTATGAATACTAGTAGTATTATAGTAGTAGTACTATATTAGTAGTGGTAGTAGTAGTAATAGTAGTATAACAAGAGTAGAAGTAGTATAGTAGTAGTAATACTAATAATAGTAGTAGTAGTATAGTAATAATAGTAATAGTAGTAGTACTAGTAATAATAGTAGTAGTGGTATTATATTAGTAGTAGTATTATAAATACTAGTAGTAGTATAGTAGTAGTGGTATATTAGTAGTAGTAGTAGTAGTAGTAGTAGTAGTAGTAGTAGTAGTATAATAGTAGTAGAAGTAGTAGTAGTAGTAGTAGTAGTAGTATACTAGTAGTAGTAGTAGTAGTAGTAGTAACAGTAGTAGTATAGTAGCAGTAGTAATAATAACAGTATGGTAATATAGTAGTAATAGTATAGTAGTATAGTAGTAATAGTATAGTGGTAATAGTATAGTAGTATAGTAGTAATGGTATAGTAGTATAGTAGTAATGGTATAGTAGTATAGTAGTAATGGTATAGTAGTAATAGTATAGTAGTAGCCTGCTGTTTGACTCTTTGGAACCAGTATCAGGTTGCATCTCTATGGCCCATAGGGCTCTGCTCAGAATAAGTGCATTGGAGGGAATAGGGATTAATTTGGGATGCACCCCAGCCTCTCCTATCCACTCTGCTGTTTGAACAGGAAGATAGAGGAGGCTCTGATCACCCAATCAACACCTTTCCTTTTTATAAGTGTGAGAAGGACAGACGTCCTATTTTGGTCCTAGTAATCTCTGTATCACAACCCTGTTCTAGTAAAGGGATAATCCTGCAAGCATACTGCACAGTACTCTGTCTGTCTCTGTCTCTGTCTCTGTCTCTGTCTCTGTCTCTGTCTCTGTCTCTGTCTCTGTCTCTGTCTCTGTCTCTCTCTCTCTCTCTCTCTCTCTCTCTCTCTCTCTCTCCCTCTCTCTCTCTCTCTCTCTCTCTCTCTCTCTCTCTCTCTCTCTCTCTCTCTCTCTTTCTCTCATGTGATTACACACACAGCCTGTGTGAAGTGGAGCAAGGAGGCTCTCCATCTGCTGATTAATGACATTCCACCTGACTGCAGGCACAGACTTGTTCATCCAGCTCAACACACACACGCACACGCACACGCACACGCACACGCACACACACACACACACACACACACACACACACACACACACTCATACACGCACACACACCCTTCTGCCTCTCAGCCCCTACAAAGATTTCAGTTTCCAATCAAATTAAATTAAAAACAATATTGATCCATTCCAATTGAATACATACCAGTAGACCTATGGTAACTACGGTAACTCAACACACTGATATGATGTTAATTTAGTTGATACTTCTACATCTAAATGTGATTGGATGTCTGCTCACAAGATATTGAAGTCAGGTTAATGAGTGTCAAGTCTTCTGTAGAATGGTTCCAGTCCAGTAATCATTTATGTATGAGGCACACCCAGCTTACCGTGCATAAAGTATTGACGACTAACTACAGATCAGGAGATCACAGGCCAGAGACAAAGCTACATGTAGCACCTAGCTACTAAACAACCAGATAGAGACAGAGGGAGATAGAGAGAGACAAAGAGAGAGAGAGACAGAGAGAGAGACAGAGAGAGAGAGACACAGAGAGAGAGACAGAGAGAGAGAGAGAGAGAGAGAGGCAGAGAGAGAGACAGAGAGAGAGAGAGAGACAGGTAGAGAGAGACAGAGAGACAGACAGAGAGAGAGAGACAGAGACAGGGGGAAAGAGAGAGACAGAGACAGGGGGAAAAAGAGAGACAGACAGAGCGAGAGAGACAGACACAGAGAGAGAGACAGACAGACAGACAGACAGACAGACAGAAAGACAGATGGGAAAAAGAGAGACAGAGAGAGAGAGAGACAGGTAGACAGAGAGAGACACAGAGAAAGAGAGAGACAGAGAGAGAAATAGAGAGAGAGAGGTACATAGACAGAGAGAAAGACAGAGAGAGAGAGCAGAATTAGGGCGATACCCGCTAATGATCAAAATCCAGAAAAGAGCTGTTAAATTCTACAACCACCTAAAAGGAAGTGATTCCCAAACCTTCCATAATAAAGCCATCACCTGCAGAGAGATGAACCTGGAGACTTCGTCCCCTAAGTAAGCTGGTCCTGGGGCTCTGTTCACAAACACAATCACATCCCACAGAGTCCCAGGACCGCAGCACAATTAGACCCAACCAAATCATGAGAAAACAAAGAGATAATTATTTCTAATGTGTCAAGTAATTAACATAAAAACAGAGCAAACTAGAATGCTATTTGGCCCTAAACAGAGAGTACACAGTGGCAGTATACCTGACCACTGTGACTGACCCAAACTTAAGGAAAGCTTTGACTATGTACAGACTCAGTGAGCATAGCCTTGCTATTGAGAAAGGCCGCCGTAGGCAGACCTGGCTCTCAAGAGAAGACAGGTTATGTGCTTACTGCCCACAAAATGAGGTGGAAACTGAGCTGCACTTCCTAACCTCCTGTCAAATCTATGACCATATTAGAGACACATATTTCCCCCAGATTATACAGACACACAAAGAATTTGAAAACAAACCCGATTTTGATAAAATCCCATATCTACTGGGTGAAATACCACAGTGTGACATCACAGCCGCAAGATTTGTGACCTGTTGCCACAAGAAAAGGGCAACCAGTGAAGAACAAACACCATTGTAAACACAACCCATATTTATGATTATTTATTTTCCCTTTTGTACTTTAACCATTTGCACATCGTTACAACACTGTATATATACATAATATGACATTTGAAAGGTCTTTATTCTTTTGGAACTTTTGTGAGTGTAATGTTTACTGTTAATTTTTATTGTTTATTTCACTTTTGTATATTATCTACCTCACTTGCTTTGGCAATGTTAACATATGTTTCCCATGCCAATAAAGCCGTTGAATTGAATTGACTTGAATTGAGAGAGACATAGAGAGAAAGAGAGAGAAAGACAGATAGACAGAGAGAGAGATAGACACAGAGTGAGAGAGAGAACGAGAGAGAGAGAGACAGAACGAGAGATAGAGAGACAGAGAGAGAGAGAGACACACATAGACAGAGACAGACAGAGGGTCTTTACCTGGCATACACTCCATGACACGTGGTGGGGTGGGGGAGAGGGAGGTGAACTGGGTTGGGGATTCTGACCCCTCACAGTCACACTTACAGGCTCGTCCTGTCCATGTCTCAGTCACTTCCTCCCCCTGAAACACAAAGAGGGAGAGGTGGAACATTAGTCTCTAAGGCCAGGGCAGGGTTCTTTAACTCAGGTCGTGGAGAACTACTTGGGTGTGAACTAAAGCAGACAGAGGCTCTGCAGGACTGGAGCTGGAGAAGGCCTCTGCCTTAGGTTGGAGGACATCAGTCAATTCACACATACATTACATTATCATATTATATGTTTGATGATCAATCACTAGATTTGATTCCACCTACCTCCTGAGCGTGTACACGGATTAGAACTGTTGGGACGGACCCCCAGCGCAGCACAGAGACAGAACATTAGATGTAAAGGCAGAAACACTTTCCAACCATAACAAGTCTCTCATATTCCATACATGTACAGTCTGTCCATTCCACAGTCTGACTACTAGACCACAATTCATCCAGCACATTATTCAGTGAAGCATGTTGCCTGGTGAGGGATTTGAATATTGGGAAACTAGACACATAACTGCTACAGTAAAACTATAACAATCCATCTATTTATAACAGAAATACCTAAAAATATCAGTTGTTTCTTTCAGTATTCAATCCAACACCAATTTTTTTTATTTATTTTTTATTTAACTAGACAAGTCAGTTAAGAACAAATTCTTATTTACAATGACGGCCTACCCCGGCCAAACCCTAACCTGGAGGACGCTGGGCCAATTGTGCGCCGCCCTACGGGACTTCCAATCACAGCTGGTTGTGATGCAGCCTGGAATCAAACCAGAGTCTGTAGTGACGCCTCTAGATGCAGTGTCTTAGACTGCTGCGCCACTCGGGAGCCCAATCAACCAATATATGTTTGTTTCAGTATTCAATCCACCACCAATCAACCAATATGTGAAACTATTTGACAGTGTATATTAAAGCTGTACAGCCATTTCAACCCACCACACTCTAGAAGCCTATAGTCTGAGGTCATGCTTTGATCAAACTCCCCATCCAGAGAGACACAGACATAATGAGGGAAGACAAAGGCAAAGAAGAGACCGACATACCGTTGGAGACAAGCAGGAGGGCCAAAAGAATACACTGTCCATGGGATTCCATCTTCAAGCCTACACAGTGACAGGACCACACTGAGGCACTTTACTGTAGCCACTCTGACAGCACTAGGGCTGGATTATGATAATCCACAGGACACTAATGGCCAGTAATACCCTTTATCTCCTCACAAAGTCCCTCCCTCATCTGTTGAGGGCCAGTTGGGAAAATGCAATGAGGATACAGTAATGCAATGTGTAATGTACCAGAGCATGGTCCTACTGGCTAGTTCCCCTGAAGGGGCCCAGCTGCTACACCCTGCCACCCATATCATGGAGCAGAAGGTGTACTCAAGGCATTTAGGGTTGTCTATTTTAGGAAATGATTTCTTTGCAGAATAAGGGAATAGTGTGTGTGTGTGGGGGGGGGGGGGGGGCAACATAACAGCAACCCCCAGACTTTCTGGATAAGGTTTTCATTATTTTCCAACCAGGAAGTACCATTTTTATTTATAAAGATAAATAGGTTCTCCGATTGGTCAGATGGGTTAACGTGTCAAAACGTTTCAAAATGCTGGAACTAAAAGTGACCCAACCAGGCGTGAACAGCACAGGTGCACGCCATAGATAAATTGCCCAAGGCTGAATTCAATCTTCATAACACCAAAGTGGGTGTCATAGGCCTATTAAAAGGTCATTGTAAATGTAACATTTTATAAGACTGTCCAAAGGAAAAACACAATGAAGGTCTTTATTAGCAGAACAACGAAGAAACCGTTCAGAGCGCAGAAGAAAAGAAACAAGGCCTACTCGACCTTCATCTACAAGATCCGGAGAGAGGTTGGCAATAATGGGCCACATTTGGCGTTACTTAATAAAGTTATTTGGTGTAAATTGATGTCACAGGGCTTGCCAACCCTATTCCTGGCGCGCTACCCTGCTGTAGGTATTCGATCCAACCCCCGTAACTAACCTGATAAAATGTATCAACAAGCTAATTATTAGATTCGGGTGCGTTAGGTTTGGAGCAGAAACCTACAAGAATGCTTTTTTAAAAGGTTTTAATTACAGGGTGACGGCATCCCCACCATGGACTGTTTGTTGGTGAACCAGTCTACCTGCCCACGGAGGGTGCTGGTCCGTCTGGTCGGCTCCGAGGCCGCCCGCCTGTCACGGCTCAACAGGAGGAAAGTCATCACCCAACTAGAGGTCCACACTGCCATGGCGCGGCTGAGACAGAGCAGAAAACATGTCAGGCAACCGGGCGCCTGAATGGTCTTATGGACACTTTGAATTTTATGTGTGTATTTAATAAAGATCTCTTGTTTTTACTTATTGTGTTGTCATTCCAACAAATCAATGCACCACTAAATGTGTAAAACAAATTGCGCAACTGAAGGTTGTATAATAGAATGTTAACGCGGTTTGCTCTCGCCTCTAATGGCAGTCCAATTACTTCGAGGGGCGGGGAAAGGCATGACCATTATTGATGCATTTGCTTGTCAGGGGAGCAGCTGCGCGCCAAACTCAGTCAACCATAGCCGAACTCCGGCGCGTGGGGAAAGCGGAAATCAAATGGACCCTTTTGTTCCTCGCGGTGCGTGACGCCCACTCAAAACACGCGTGTTGATTAAATTAAGGAAGCGTACACTATGTGCAAGACTCATATTTTGGCGTAGATTCTGCTGCGGCACAACCGAACATCTTTATCAACCCAACCGGTGTCCAGGACGAACAGGCAGGTTCCTAGATGAGCTGGGTGGTCTTGGACTTGTAGTAGGTAAGTCGTTTACTGGCAATAGGCTATTCGTCACTGAATCAGCTGTTGCATCCTGTGTAGGGAATTTAATATATTCACCTTTGCAGATTTTACATGTGAACAGCAACAGGTGTTTGTCTCCTTGCAGATCAATGGGCATACTACAGTGACGCATGCAGGATGAATTAGTTTATGCGACATGTTTAATTTAATAGAGCAGAATTATGTGCGTATTTCGCCATTTGTTTTTTTCCCCCCCACCAAGAGCCGTTTGTCAAATGAGATGCTGCTGGGGTATTGTAACAGAGGCTGAGAGCGAGGCGATGTTGGTTATTCATAGTTGATCCCAATGGACTTTTTGTTTCATGCTATATCAAACATGTGCCTCCATGGCAACCCATGACTGATTTTAACCAATTCACATGTGAACATCAACAATTAGGCTTCAACTGGAGGCTTTTCAGCAGGGACAGCCTCAATTACATCTCAATATCACAATTGCATACAAAAGTATGTGGGAACTCCTTCAAATGTCTGGATTTGCCCATTTCAGCCACATCTGTTGCAGATGGGTGTATTAGGTCGAGCATCCAGCCTTACAATCTCCATAGACAAACATGGGCAGTATAATGGCCTTACTGAAGAGCTCAGTGACTTTCAACGTGGCACCGTTATAGGATGCCACCTTTCCAACAAGTCTGTTTGTCACATTTCTGCCCAGCTAGAGCTGCCCCAGTCAACCTTAAGTGCTGTTATTGTGAAGTGGAAACATCTAAGAGTAACAACGGGTCAGCCACGAAGTGGTAGACCACACAAGCTCACAGAACAGGACCACCAAGTGTTGCAGTGTGTAGCGCGTAAAAATAGTCTGTCCTCGGTTGCAACACTCACTATCGTGTTTCAAACTGCCTCTAGAAGCAACATCACAATAACTTTGTTGGGAGTTTCATGAAATAGGTTTCCGTGGCCGAGCAGCCGCACACAAGCCTAAGATCACCATGCGCAATGCCAAGTGTCAGCTGGAGCGGTAAACTTTGCTGCCATTGAACTCTGGAGCAGTGGAAACATGTTCTCTGGGTTGATGAATCACTCTTCACCATCTGGTAGTCCGATGGACAAATCTGGGTTTGGTGGATTATAGGAGAACGCCACCTGCCCCAATGCATAGTGCCAACTGTAAAGTTTGGTGGAGAAGGAATTATGGTCTGGGGCTGTTGTTCATAGTTCGGGCTAGGCCCATTAGTTCCAGTGAAGGGAAATATTAACGCTACAGCATACAATGACATTCTAGATGATTCTGTGCTTCCAATTTGGTGGCTACAGTTTGGGGAAGGCCCTTCCCTGTTTCAGCATGACAATGCCCCCATGCACAAAGCGAGGTCCATACAGAAAGGTTTTTTCGAGATCGGTGTGGAAGAACTTGAGCCCTGACCTCAACCTCATCTAACACATTTGGGATGAATTGGAGCGCCGACTGCGAGCCAGGCCTAATCGCCCAACATCAGTGCCCAATCTCACTAATGCTCTTGTGGTTAAATGGAAGCAAATCCCCTCAGCAATGTTCCAACATCTAGTGGAAATCCTTCCCAGAAGAGTGGAGGCTGTTATAGCAGCAAAGCGGGAACCAACTCTATATTAATGCCTGTGATTTTGTCATGTAGTGTACTTTTCGCTTCCTCTCTCGTCTCCTTCTAAGAACCCACTGAAGGAGAAGGTTAGAGGGGAGGGACCGCTGGCTTTCTCATCCAATGGGTTTTGAGGAGAGAGGATTCAAGGAGTATGCAACTTTTCTCTCTTGCCCTCTGTCTGCCTGTCTGACTCTCTCCCTCTCTGTTTCCATTCACAGACATACTGCCTTACCCCTAACAGAATGACCACAGACATACTGCCTTACCCCTAACAGAATGACCACAGACATACTGCCTTACCCCTAACAGAATGACCACAGACATACTGCCTTACCCCTAACAGAATGACCACAGACATACTGCCTTGCCCCTAACAGAATGACCACAGACATACTGCCTTGCCCCTAACAGAATGGCCACAGACATACTGCCTTGCCCCTAACAGAATGACCACAGACATACTGCCTTGCCCCTAACAGAATGACCACAGACATACTGCCTTGCCCCTAACAGAATGGCCACAGACATAATATTACATGATACAGAACCCTTGGGTCACTGACATCTGTGACTGCTGGACGCCTGTAGTGACTGCTGGACGCCTGTAGTGACTGCTGGACGCCTGTAGTGACTGCTGGACGCCTGTAGTGACTGCTGGACGCCTGGAGTGACTGCTGGACGCCTGGAGTGACTGCTGGACGCCTGTAGTGACTGCTGGACGCCTGTAGTGACTGCTGGACGCCTGTAGTGACTGCTGGACGCCTGTAGTGACTGCTGGACGCCTGTAGTGACTGCTGGACGCCTGGAGTGACTGCTGGACGCCTGGAGTGACTGCTGGACGCCTGGAGTGACTGCTGGACGCCTGGAGTGACTGCTGGACGCCTGGAGTGACTGCTGGACGCCTGGAGTGACTGCTGGACGCCTGGAGTGACTGCTGGACGCCTGGAGTGACTGCTGGACGCCTGGAGTGACTGCTGGACGCCTGGAGTGACTGCTGGACGCCTGGAGTGACTGCTGGACGCCTGGAGTGACTGCTGGACGCCTGCAGTGACTGCTGGACGCCTGCAGTGACTGCTGGACGCCTGCAGTGACTGCTGGACGCCTGCAGTGACTGCTGGACGCCTGCAGTGACTGCTGGACGCCTGCAGTGACTGCTGGACGCCTGCAGTGACTGCTGGACGCCTGCTGTGACTGCTGGACGCCTGCTGTGACTGCTGGACGCCTGTTGTGACTGCTGGACGCCTGTAGTGACTGCTGGACGCCTGTTTTTTATTTTTATTTTTTCACCTTTATTTAACCAGGTAGGCCAGTTGAGAACAAGTTCTCATTTACAGCTGTGACCTGACCAAGATAAAGCAAAGCAGTGCGACAAAAACAACAACACAGTTACACATGGAATAAACAAACGTACAGTTAATAACAATAGAAAAGAAAGTCTATATACAGTGTGTGCAAATGGCATGAGGAGGTATGGCAATAAATAGGCCATAGTAGCAAAGTCATTACAATTTAGCAGATTAACACTGGAGTGATAGATGAGCAGATGATGGTGTGTAAGTAGTGATACTGGTGTGCAAAAGAGCAGCAAAGTAAATAAAAACAATATGGGGATGAGGTAGGTAGATTGGGTGGGCTATTTACAGATGGACTACGTACAGCTGCAGCAATCGGTTAGCTGCTCAGATAGCTGATGTTTAGTTAGTGAGGGAAATGTAACTCTCCAGCTTCAGCGATTTTTGCAATTCGTTCCAGTCACTGGCAGCAGAGAACTGGAAGGAAAGGCGGCCAAAGGAGGTGTTGGCTTTGGGGATGACCAGTGAGATATACGAGGCAACTGTAGTGACTACTGGACGCCTGTAGTGACTAGCATTATGGGATGTGGCACCTCCGTCACCACCGACAACAAGGGGAGGAGACTGACGACAGGTGAGACAGACTGGGGACAAGTAATGGTTCTGATTGTCTTCCCCCAGGACTCATGTAGCCTGGTCCCAGATCTGTTAAGGTTGGCATAGCAGAAAACTGTAGTTGACAATACAAACAGATCTGGGACCAGGCTACATCTCGTAGATTGTGAATCCAGTGAATATACAGATCTGGGACCAGGCTACATCTCGTAGATTGTGAATCCAGTGAATATACAGATCTGGGACCAGGCTACATCTCGTAGATTGTGAATCCAGTGAATACACAGATCTGGGACCAGGCTACATCTCGTAGATTGTGAATCCAGTGAATATACAGATCTGGGACCAGGCTACATCTTGTAGATTGTGAATCCAGTGAATATACAGATCTGGGACCAGGCTACATCTCGTAGATTGTGAATCCAGTGAATACACAGATCTGGGACCAGGCTACATCTCGTAGATTGTGAATCCAGTGAATATACAGATCTGGGACCAGGCTACATCTCGTAGATTGTGAATCCAGTGAATATACAGTTTGATCATAGAGCACCTTTTGACATCTTTGAGAATTCAGTATGTTTATAAGCCGGCAGCTGATGAATTAGAAATGGTGTAATTTTCCCTCCTACTGTAGTTGGATGTTTTCAAGATGTTGGTAAAATGTTCTGCTTTTCTTTGCCTTATTTCTTTTCTTCTTCTTTTAGCTGACAAACTTGTTTTAAATGAATTTACTCTGAAGTGATTTTCTACTTCTGATTCTCTTTCCTCCCTGGTGTGTTGTTAATTCTGCCTCTCTCCCTCTGAACTGTTTCACTATACATGATTTTATTTAATCACTCCTCACTACAGACGAGATGGCCAAGAACACTCCCAGCCCTGCACTGGGTAAGAGGCCTCCTCTCATGTCACCCCTATTGCGGAGTCCTATTGGTCAACCTTACTGTATCTTTGTGTCCTATTGGTCAAGGCCCATTGTCATCCTGTGTGTCTCTCTTTCTCTTGGCCTCTACTTTGTGTTTTCTGACTCCCTCATGGCTTCATTAGTTTTCAGTACCGCTAACTACCTGCAGGGGGCTGTTATTAAACTGTTATTTTATTCAGTACCGCTAACTACCTGCAGGGGGCTGTTATTAAACTGTTATTTTATTCAGTACCGCTAACTACCTGCAGGGGGCTGTTATTAAACTGTTATTTTATTCAGTACCGCTAACTACCTGCAGGGGGCTGTTATTAAACTGTTATTTTATTCAGTACCGCTAACTACCTGCAGGGGGCTGTTATTAAACAGCAACATTTATTAAACTGTTATTTTATTCCGTCTTCCATCTCCTCCTCTCAGCTATGAAGGCAGCCATCCTGATCCAGCGCTGGTACAGACGTTACATAGCCAGGTTAGAGATGAGACAGCGATACACCTGGAACATCTTCCAGTCTATAGAGTATGCTGGGGAGCAGGACCAGCTACAGGTAATGGAGACGGAACCCAGGCGGTTCAACCTCATCTGAGACCTGAAGAGGCCTCGGCTTTAGCCAGCAGGCCAACACAGTCTGTTAGTACTTGGCCATATGGAATACAACTGACTCTGTTTGAATCTTCCTCAGCTCTCCAGTTTCTTCAGTTTCATGCTGGACAACTTCACTCAACCCAATGGGAATGGTCCAGGTAACTAACATTTTCTAATGTTTTCAGGAAAATTGTTGGACTGTCAGTTCTTAGCACAAAAAAAATGGAATAACCCATAATTATTTATAGACTGAACAAAAAACGTCCGGATCCATTAATAGCCTATGCCTAAAACATATGATGGTGAAGATGTTGCTTAGCAACAGCGTCCGCATGCTATTCTGTTTCCCTCCGCTGTAGTAATGTGGGATATTGTGTTCTTGTGACTGCTGCTGCCACAGCCGGGGCCTGCCTGTACACGTACAGACCAACACCTTGCTGCAGATAATTAGCCAGCCAGGCTCTTTAGTGTTGAAGACAACAGGAGACGATGCTCAGACCATCTTGCCTATTTTTACAATATACAAGTTGTTTTTTTAATGACAGTAGATACAGTATAGGTGATCTGTGTGGGTTTTGATCAGAGTAAATATGATAAACTGACTGGCTGTTTAGAGACGTGTTCTGAAGACAGAAGTGACCACTCCACAGATAGTGTCTGAGAGAGGTGTGGCTGCTGTCCTCTTCAATAACAACATCTGATTAGGATGTCCTGCCTGTTTGTCTCCACAAAGTAGTGTCTGTGGCTGGACGTTAACCTACTGTAGCAGGCTATTCCACAGGTGGAAACAGAGATGCCCTGAACATGGACAAATGTGTTTGACATCCTGTTTTAGTGTGTTAATAAAGTTATCTTTTATTTGATTCTATTCAGTTTGATTCTACTCTATTTAGAGGTGTAAAATTCCGGTAACCAACCTAAAATTCCCAGGTTTCCCAGAAATCCCGGTTGGAAGATTCCAGGAATCAGGAGGCAGGAATACATTAACCCTGTGTGGTCTATTCTATTAACCCTGCGTGTTCTATTCTATTAACCCTGCGTGGTCTATTCTATTAACCCTGCGTGGTCTATTCTATTAACCCGGTGTGGTCTATTCTATTAACCCTGCGTGGTCTATTCTATTAACCCTGCGTGGTCTATTCTATTAACCCTGCGTGGTCTATTCTATTAACCCTGCGTGGTCTATTCTATTAACCCTGCGTGTTCTATTCTATTAACCCTGTGTGGTCTATTCTATTAACCCTGTGTGGTCTATTCTATTAACCCTGTGTGGTCTATTCTATTAACCCTGTGTGGTCAATTCTATTAACCCTGCGTGGTCAATTCTATTAACCCTGCGTGGTCTATTCTATTAACCCTGCGTGGTCTATTCTATTAACCCTGCGTGTTCTATTCTATTAACCCTGCGTGTTCTATTCTATTAACCCTGCGTGTTCTATTCTATTAACACTGCGTGTTCTATTCTATTAACACTGCGTGTTCTATTCTATTAACCCCGTGTGTTCTATTCTATTAACCCCGTGTGTTCTATTCTATTAACCCCGTGTGGTCTATTCTATTAACCCCGTGTGGTCTATTCTATTAACCCCGTGTGGTCTATTCTATTAACCCTGTGTGGTCTATTCTATTAACCCTGTGTGGTCTATTCTATTAACCCTGTGTGGTCTATTCTATTAACCCTGTGTGGTCTATTCTATTAACCCTGTGTGGTCTATTCTATTAACCCTGCGTGGTCTATTCTATTAACCCTGCGTGGTCTATTCTATTAACCCTGCGTGGTCTATTCTATTAACCCTGTGTGGTCTATTAACCCTGTGTGGTCTATTCTATTAACCCTGTGTGGTCTATTCTATTAACCCTGTGTGGTCTATTCTATTAACCCTGTGTGGTCTATTCTATTAACCCTGTGTGGTCTATTCTATTAACCCTGTGTGGTCTATTCTATTAACCCTGTGTGGTCTATTAACCCTGTGTGGTCTATTCTATTAACCCTGTGTGGTCTATTAACCCTGTGTGGTCTATTAACCCTGTGTGGTCTATTCTATTAACCCTGTGTGTTCTATTCTATTAACCCTGTGTGTTCTATTCTATTAACCCTGTGTGGTCTATTCTATTAACCCTGTGTGGTCTATTCTATTAACCCTGCGTGTTCTATTCTATTAACCCTGCGTGTTCTATTCTATTAACCCTGTCTGTTCTATTCTATTAACCCGGTGTGTTCTATTCTATTAACCCTGCGTGTTCTATTCTATTAATCCTGCGTGTTCCATCCTCCAGTTTGATTCTATTCTATTAAACCTGTGTGTTCCATCCTCCAGTTTGATTCTATTCTATTAAACCTGTGTGGTCCATCCTCCATGTTGTCAGATCTGATCTCCCACCTGCTGGACCCAGTGGTTGACCCGTGGTCAGACAGAGAGAGACAGACCATGTATGAACAGATCACTGTTCCTGAGTCCTACAGCGGTCCTCACCTCAGCTTCCCCCTCACCGTCTCTCACACCAACGCCCTGCTCTCTGCATTCAAAGAACAACAGGTACCGTACCATTCAAACTTTATTTTCCCACTGTGTGCTACAGGACCAGTATTCTAGTGCTGGTCTAGGATCAACTTCACCGTGTCCGTATAATCATACTCATTATGGTCTTAAAGGCAAACACTGATCCTAGATCAGGACTGCTTTCTGAGTATGTGCCCAGGGAGTACAGGAGCTGTTGTGGACAGTATGGCAGCTTAATGAATAATAACAGATGAATGGCCTATAGTCCTACCTGATGGTTCTTCTTCTTTCAGCCTCTCCACAGCAGATACATGCTGCAGTTGTTACAGCAGACTAAGAAGCTCCTGAAACAGATGCCAAACGTCATTCAGCTGTCCACACCCTATGCCAAGGAGATCACAATATGTGGTGGGTTGTTGATCCATCTCTATTGATTGATACAGAGCTTTTCCAGATGATCAGAGCACTTTACACTGTATGAGGGAAACTAATCCACCACCCCTATATTCTGTTCAGTACTGATAACTATGTTGTCCAATATTTGACCATGTACTGTCTTGTACTTGTTGGTTATTTTCATTTAAAGGCCTTTAGCTTTTGGGGGGGAGACGTGAGTATCCAGATGTCAAGTTGACTATCTAGTGCACAACACTATCTAGGACAAAATAACACAAGGCTGACTGTCTAGTACACAATAACACAAGACTGACTGTCTAGGACAGAAGACTCACTATCTAGGACACAATAACACAAGACTGACTGTCTGGTACACAATAACACAAGACTGACTGTCTAGGACAGAAGACTCACTATCTAGGACACAATAACACAAGACTGACTGTCTAGTACACAATAACACAAGACTGACTGTCTAGGACAGAAGACTCACTATCTAGGACACAATAACACAAGACTGACTGTCTGGTACACAATAACACAAGACTGACTGTCTAGGACAGAAGACTGACTGTCTAGGACAGAAGACTGACTATCTAGGACACACGACTGACTATCTAGGACACAAGACTGACTATCTAGGACACAAGACTGATTATCTAGTACACAATAACACAAGACTGACTGTCTAGGACAGAAGACTCACTATCTAGGACACAATAACACAAGACTGACTATCTAGGACACAATAATACAAGACTGACTATCTAGGACACAATAACACAAGACTGACTATCTAGGACACAATAATACAAGACTGACTATCTAGGACACACGACTGACTATCTAGGACACACGACTGACTATCTAGGACACACGACTGACTATCTAGGACACACGACTGACTATCTAGGACACACGACTGACTGTCTAGGACACACGACTGACTGTCTAGGACACACGACTGACTGTCTAGGACACACGACTGACTGTCTAGGACACACGACTGACTATCTAGGACACACGACTGACTGTCTAGGACACACGACTGACTGTCTAGGACACACGACTGACTGTCTAGGACACACGACTGACTATCTAGGACACAAGACTGACTATCTAGGACACAAGACTGACTATCTAGGACACAAGACTGACTATCTAAGACACAAGACTGACTATCTAAGACACAAGACTGACTATCTAGTACACAATAACAAAACACTGACCATATAAACTCAGCAACAACAAAAAATGTCCCTTTTTCAGGATCCTGTCTTTCAAAGATAATTCGTAAAAATACAAATAACTTCCCAGATCTTCATTGTAAAGGGTTTAAACACTGTTTCCCATGCTTGTTCAATGAACCATAAACAATTAATGAACATGCACCTGTGGAACGGTCGTTAATACTAACAGCTTACAGACGGTAGGCAATTAAGGTCACAGTTAGGAAAACTTAGGACACTAAAGAGGCCTTTCTACTGACTCTGAAAAACACCAAAAGAAAGATGCCCAGCATCCCTGCTCATCTGCGTGAATGTACCTTAGGCATGCTGCAAGGAGGCATGAGGACTGCAGATGTGGCCAGGGCCATCAATTGCAATGACCGCACTTTGAGACGCCTAAGACAGAGCTACAGGGAGACAGGACAGACAGCTGATCATCCTCGCAGTGGCAGACCACGTGTGACAACACCTGCACAGGATCAGTGCATCCGAACATCACACCTGCGGGACAGGTACAGGATGGCAACAACAACTGCCTGAGATACACCAGGAACGCACAATCCCTCCATCAGTGCTCAGACTGTCCGCAATAGGCTGAGAGAGACTGGACTGAGGGCTTGTAGGCCTGTTGTAAGGCAGGTCCTCACCAGATATCACCGGCAACATCGTCGCCTATGGGCACAAACCCACCGTCTCTGGACCAGACAGGACTGGCAAAAAGTGCTCTTCACTGACGAGTCGCGGTTTTGTCTCACCGAGGGTGATGGTCGGATTCGCGTTTATCGTCGAAGGAATGAGCGTTACACCAAGGCCTGTACTCTGGAGCGGGATCGATTTGGAGGTGGAGGGTCCGTCATAGTCTGGGGCGGTGTGTCACAGCATCATCTGACTTAGCTTGTTGTCATTGCAGGCAATCTCAACGCTGTGCGTTACAGGGAAGACATCCTCCTCCCTCATGTGGTACCCTTCCTGCAGGCTCATCCTGACATGACTCTCCAGCATGACAATGCCACCAGCCATACTGCTCGTTCTGTGCGTGATTTCCTGCAAGACAGGAATGTCAGTGTTCTGCCATGGCCAGCGAAGAGCCCGGATCTCAATCCCATTGAGCACGTCTGGGACCTGTTGGTGAGGGCTAGGGCCATTCCCCCCAGAAACATCTCACGGCAAGAACTGGCAAATCTGGTGCAGTCCATGAGGAGGAGATGCACTGCAGTACTTAATGCAGCTGGTGGCCACACCAGATACTGACTGTTACTTTTGATTTTGACCCCCCCCCCCCCCTTTGTTCAGGGACACATTATTCAATTTCTGTTAGTCACATGTGTGTGGAACTTGTTCAGTTTATGTCTCAGTTGTTGAATCTTGTTATGTTCATACAAATATTTACACATGTTAAGTTTGCTGAAAATAAACCCAGTTGACAGTGAGAGGACGTTTCTTTTTTTGCTGAGTTTAATACACAATAACACAAGACTGACTGTCTAGGGCACAATAACACAACACTGACTGTCTAGGGCACAATAACACAACACTGACTGTCTAGGGCACAATAACACAACATTGACTGTCTAGGACACAATAACACAACACTGACTGTCTAGGGCACAATAACACAACACTGACTGTCTAGTACACAATAACACAACACTGACTGTCTAGTACACAATAACACAACACTGACTGTCTAGTACACAATACTGACTGTCTAGTACACAACACTGACTGTCTAGTACACAACACTGACTGTCTAGTACACAACACTGACTGTCTAGTACACAACACTGACTGTCTAGTACACAACACTGACTGTCTAGTACACAACACTGACTGTCTAGTACACAACACTGACTGTCTAGTACACAACACTGACTGTCTAGTACACAATACTGACTGTCTAGTACACAACACTGACTGTCTAGTACACAACACTGACTGTCTAGGGCACAATAACACAACACTGACTGTCTAGGGCACAATACTGACTGTCTAGTACACAACACTGACTGTCTAGTACACAACACTGACTGTCTAGTACACAACACTGACTGTCTAGGGCACAATAACACAACACTGACTGTCTAGGGCACAATAACACAACACTGACTGTCTAGGGCACAATAACACAACACTGACTGTCTAGGGCACAATAACACAACACTGACTGTCTAGGGCACAATAACACAACATTGACTGTCTAGGACACAATAACACAACACTGACTGTCTAGGGCACAATAACACAACACTGACTGTCTAGTACACAATAACACAACACTGACTGTCTAGTACACAATAACACAACACTGACTGTCTAGTACACAATACTGACTGTCTAGTACACAACACTGACTGTCTAGTACACAACACTGACTGTCTAGTACACAACACTGACTGTCTAGTACACAACACTGACTGTCTAGTACACAACACTGACTGTCTAGTACACAACACTGACTGTCTAGTACACAACACTGACTGTCTAGTACACAATACTGACTGTCTAGTACACAACACTGACTGTCTAGTACACAACACTGACTGTCTAGGGCACAATAACACAACACTGACTGTCTAGGGCACAATACTGACTGTCTAGTACACAAGACTGACTGTCTAGTACACAACACTGACTGTCTAGTACACAACACTGACTGTCTAGGGCACAATAACACAACACTGACTGTCTAGGGCACAATAACACAACACTGACTGTCTAGGGCACAATAACACAACACTGACTGTCTAGGGCACAAGACTGACTGTCTAGTACACAATAACACAACACTGACTGTCTAGGGCACAAGACTGACTATCTAGTACACAATAACACAAGACTGACTGTCTAGGGCACAAGACTGACTATCTAGTACACAATAACACAACACTGACTGTCTAGGGCACAAGACTGACTATCTAGTACACAATAACACAAGACTGACTGTCTAGTACACAACACTGACTATCTAGTACACAACAACACAAGACTGACTGTCTAGTACACAACACTGACTGTCTAGTACACAACACTGACTGTCTAGTACACAATATTGACTATCTGGTACACAATAACAAGACTTACTGTCTAGTGCACAACACTGACTATCTAAGACACAATAACACAACACTGACTATCTAGTACACAATAACAACACTGACTGTCTAGTACACAACACTGACTATATAGTACACAATAATGACTGTCTAGTACACAAGACTGACTATCTAGTACACAATAACAACACTGACTGTCTAGTACACAACACTGACTATATAGTACACAATAATGACTGTCTAGTACACAAGACTGACTGTCTAGTACACAAGACTGACTGTCTAGTACACAAGACTGACTGTCTAGTACACAAGACTGACTGTCTAGTACACAAGACTGACTGTCTAGTACACAAGACTGACTGTCTAGTACACAAGACTGACTGTCTAGTACACAATACCGACTATCTAGTACACAATAACAAGACTTACTGTCTAGTACACAATTACACAACACTGACTCTAGTACACAATAACAACACTGACTGTCTAGTACACAACACTGACTATATAGTACACAATAATGACTGTCTAGTACACAACACTGACTATATAGTGCACAATTACACAACACTGACTATCTAGTACACAATAACAACACTGACTGTCTAGTACACAATAACAACACTGACTGTCTAGTACACAAGACTGACTATCTAGGACACAACACTGACTATCTAGTACACAATAACACAACACTGACTATCTAGTACACAATAACACAAGACTGACTATCTAGGACACAATACCGACTATCTAGTACACAATAACACAACACTGACTATCTAGTACACAATAACACAACACTGACTATCTAGTACACAATAACACAAGACTGACTGTCTAGTACACAATACCGACTATCTAGTACACAATAACACAAGACTGACTATCTAGTACACAATACCGACTATCTAGGACACAATAACACAACACTGACTATCTAGTACACAATAACACAACACTGACTATCTAGTACACAATAACACAACACTGACTGTCTAGGACACAAGACTGACTATCTAGGACACAAGACTGACTATCTAGGATACAACACTAACTATCTAGGATACAACACTAACTATCTAGGACACAACACTGACTATCTAGGACACAACACTAACTATCTAGGACACAACACTGACTATCTAGGACACAACACTGACTATCTAGGATACAACACTAACTATCTAGGATACAACACTAACTATCTAGGATACAACACTAACTATCTAGGACACAACACTGACTATCTAGGACACAACACTAACTATCTAGGACACAACACTGACTATCTAGGACACAACACTGACTATCTAGTACACAATAACACAACACTGACTATCTAGGACACAACACTGAGTATCTAGGACACAACACTGACTATCTAGGACACAACAGCCCCTCAGCTCCCAAAATAGAGCTCTTGATCCCGGTTGTTTATATCCATAATGAAAAGACTGTGTTTCACCTCAACGGCCTCCTTCCCTGTAGTCAGAGACGCATCTCATCAAACTCAAGAATCCTTGAGACCAATGTTAAACACACACACAGAACATGAATGACTCATTTAATGGCAGAGAGCATGCTAATTAACTCTTGATTAACTCAGTTAACCAATTAACCCAGTCATTTTGGTTTCATATGCCATGGATGGTCTAATTTCTAGGAGGAAATGTGTCTACTACCTTCAAAATCTTCTAATGCTTGTCATTTTCTTCAGGAGATTTACATGGCCGACTAGATGACTTGCTGCTCATATTCTACAAGGTCAGGCTCTTGACATGATACTGTACATGCCGTAGTACTTGTGACACTACATGAATAGAAACAGTGGCCTACTTTTTCCATAGTAATTATTCCGTGTGTTTCAGAACGGCCTCCCCTCGGCAGAGACTCCGTACGTGTTCAACGGAGACTTTGTGGACCGAGGGAAGAAGTCTGTGGAGATCATTATCCTGCTGTTTGCCTACCTGCTCCTCTACCCTGACCACATGACCCTGAACAGAGGCAACCACGAGGACCACATCATGAACCTCCGGTAGTTACAAACACACACACACACACACACACACACAGACCACATGACCCTGAACAGAGGCAACCACGAGGACCACATCATGAACCTTGGGTAGTTACACACACACACACACACACACACACACACACACACACACACACACACACACACACACACAGAGACCACATGACCCTGAACAGAGGCAACCACGAGGACCACATCATGAACCTCCGGTAGTTACACACACACACACACACACACACACACACAGACCACATGACCCTGAACAGAGGCAACCACGAGGACCACATCATGAACCTTGGGTAGTTACACACACACACACACACACACACACACACACACACACACACACACACACACACACACACACACACACACACACACACACAGAGACCACATGACCCTGAACAGAGGCAACCACGAGGACCACATCATGAACCTCCGGTAGTTACACACACACACACACACACACACACACACACCACATGACCCTGAACAGAGGCAACCACGAGGACCACATCATGAACCAGATAGAGAAACACGTTAGCATTTCCATTCTAATCGTTCCTCGACAACCCCCAGCTGTTTCACACATCTATTCAGTTCTAGTACAAGCACACCTGTACAATGATTCAGATACAGGTTTTTATATACAAGACAACAAATGTTGCTTGGAACTGTCCTTTGTTGCACACAAGAACATGCAAGACAAGCACAACATTTGAGTATATTAACGCTGCTCTCTTTTCTGTTTTTCAGATATGGATTCACTAAAGAAGTTATGCAGAAGTACAAGGTAAAGTCCCCTTCACTGTTCACACCGGACCTTTGTAGTTGTACTCACCGCCATCTAGTGGCAGCTTCTTGTCATGACCACTCTGCAGACATGTACACCTCGCTCTCTCTCGTTCTCTCTCCTCTGCAGACACATGGCAGGGACATCCTACTGCTGCTCCAGGATGTGTTCAGCCTCCTCCCCATAGCAACAGTCATCGACAACAAGGTGCTCATTGTCCACGGAGGAATATCAGACATGACGGACCTGGATTTCCTCAACTCTATAGAGAGACACAAGGTGAAAACAGATTGTAAACCTACAGGTACTGTAGGTCCTGTACTGTAGGTCCTGTACTGTAGGTCCTGTACTGTGGGTCCTGTACTGTAGGTCCTGTACTGTAGGTCCTGTACTGTAGGTCCTGTACTGTAGGTCCTGTACTGTAGGTCCTGGGTAGTAGGTCCTGTACTGTAGGTCCTGTACTGTGGGTCCTGTACTGTAGGTCCTGGGTAGTAGGTCCTGTACTGTAGGTCCTGTACTGTGGGTCCTGTACTGTAGGTCCTGGGTAGTAGGTCCTGTAGTGTAGATCCTGTACTGTAGGTCCTGTACTGTAGGTCCTGGACTGTAGGTCCTGGGTAGTAGGTCCTGTACTGTAGGTCCTGTACTCTAGGTCCTGTACTGTAGGTCCTGTACTGTAGGTCCTGTACTGTAGGTCCTGTACTCTAGGTCCTGTACTGTAAGTCCTGGGTAGTAGGTCCTGTACTGTAGGTCCTGGGTAGTAGGTCCTGTACTGTAAGTCCTGGGTAGTAGGTCCTGTACTGTAGGTCCTGTACTGTAGGTCCTGTACTGTAGGTCCTGTACTGTAGGTTCTGGGTAGTAGGTCCTGTACTGTAGGTCCTGTACTGTAAGTCCTGTACTGTGGGTCCTGGGTAGTAGATCCTGTACTGTGGGTCCTGGGTAGTAGATCCTGTACTGTGGGTCCTGTACTGTAGGTCCTGTACTGTAGGTCCTGAGTAGTAGGTCCTGTACTGTAGGTCCTGGGTAGTAGGTCCTGTACTGTAGGTCCTGGGTAGTAGGTCCTGTACTGTAGGTCCTGTACTGTAGGTCCTGTACTGTAGGTCCTGGGTAGTAGGTCCTGTACTGTGGGTCCTGGGTAGTAGGTCCTGTACTGTAGGTCCTGGGTAGTAGGTCCTGTACTGTAGGTCCTGGGTAGTAGGTCCTGTACTGTGGGTCCTGGGTAGTAGGTCCTGTACTGTAGGTCCTGGGTAGTAGGTCCTGTACTGTGGGTCCTGGGTAGTAGGTCCTGTACTGTAGGTCCTGGGTAGTAGATCCTGTACGTCCTGAGTAGTAGGTCCTGTACTGTAGGTCCTGGGTAGTAGGTCCTGTACTGTAGGTCCTGGGTAGTAGGTCCTGGGTAGTAGGTCTTGTACGTCCTGAGTAGTAGGTCCTGTACTGTAGGTCCTGAGTAGTAGGTCCTGGGTAGTAGGTCCTGGGTAGTAGGTCCTGGGTAGTAGGTCTTGTACTGTAGGTCCTGGGTACTAGGTCCTGTACTGTAGGTCCTGGGTAGTAGGTCCTGTACTGTAGGTCCTGGGTAGTAGATCCTGTACGTCCTGAGTAGTAGGTCCTGTACTGTAGGTCCTGAGTAGTAGGTCCTGGGTAGTAGGTCCTGGGTAGTAGGTCCTGGGTAGTAGGTCTTGTACTGTAGGTCCTGGGTACTAGGTCCTGTACTGTAGGTCCTGGGTAGTAGGTCCTGTACTGTAGGTCCTGAGTAGTAGGTCCTGGGTAGTAGGTCCTGGGTAGTAGGTCCTGGGTAGTAGGTCTTGTACTGTAGGTCCTGGGTAGTAGGTCCTGGGTAGTAGGTCCTGTACTGTAGGTCCTGGGTAGTAGGTCCTGTACTGTAGGTTCTGGGTAGTAGGTCCTGGGTAGTAGGTCCTGGGTAGTAGGTCTTGTACTGTAGGTCCTGGGTAGTAGGTCCTGTCCTGTAGGTCCTGTCCTGTAGGTCCTGTACTGTAGGTCCTGTACTGTAGGTCCTGGGTAGTAGGTCCTGGGTAGTAGGTCCTGGGTAGTAGGTCTTGTACTGTAGGTCCTGGGTAGTAGGTCCTGGGTAGTAGGTCTTGTACTGTAGGTTCTGGGTAGTAGGTCCTGGGTAGTAGGTCTTGTACTGTAGGTCCTAGGTAGTAGGTCCTGGGTAGTAGCCAATGAGGAAATGGTCCAGATATCAGAATGTGTGGTTGTTCCATTGAGAGAATCCTATGACCTTGTTTTCTGTCTACCAAACAGTCATTTGGGACAACAAAGATTCATCCTACTGTTCTCTAGCCTGCAATCCACACTGGCTCGGATAGAACTGAAGGACTGTTCCACTGGCTAGCCGGGCTAGTAGACCACAATTTTACTAGCTCGGGTCCGAAATAAGTGCCATGAGATCTTTGAAAATACAAAATATCCTTAGCGGCAGGGCTAGTTGGACACATTTTTCTACTGACCCGGTCTGAAACGTACTAGCCTCGGGCTACCAGACTGGCTTCATTTCAATCCCTGGCTGTAGTGAAACAGAGTGACATTCAGTCAGTGGTCATTCAAGATAACTGTACTCTCTTTCCTCTGTCTATTCATTTGCAGGTGAAATCTGCCCTGAGGCTTCCTAGGAAGAGTCTGAACCATCCGGAGGTGACTAGGAGCAGTAGACAGGTCAGGTCCTGATACAGTAGGATGGAGGTGACTAGGAGCAGTAGACAGGTCAGGTCCTGATACAGTAGGATGACTAGGAGCAGTAGTCAGGTCAGGTCCTGATACAGTAGGATGACTAGGAGCAGTAGACAGGTCAGGTCCTGATACAGTAGGATGACTAGGAGCAGTAGACAGGTCAGGTCCTGATACAGTAGGATGGAGGTGACTAGGAGCAGTAGACAGGTCAGGTCCTGATACAGTAGGATGGAGGTGACTAGGAGCAGTAGACAGGTCAGTCACTGATACAGTAGGATGACTAGGAGCAGTAGACAGGTCAGTTCCTGATACAGTAGGATGACTAGGAGCAGTAGACAGGTCAGGTCCTGATACAGTAGGATGGAGGTGACTAGGAGCAGTAGACAGGTCAGTTCCTGATACAGTAAGATGACTAGGAGCAGTAGACAGGTCAGGTCCTGATACAGTAGGATGGAGGTGACTAGGAGCAGTAGACAGGTCAGTCACATATACAGTAGGATGACTAGGAGCAGTAGACAGGTCAGGTCCTGATACAGTAGGATGACTAGGAGCAGTAGACAGGTCAGGTCCTGATACAGTAGGATGACTAGGAGCAGTAGACAGGTCAGGTCCTGATACAGTAGGATGACTAGGAGCAGTAGACAGGTCAGGTCCTGATACAGTAGGATGGAGGTGACTAGGAGCAGTAGACAGGTCATGTCCTGATACAGTAAGATGGAGGTGACTAGGAGCAGTAGACAGGTCAGGTCCTGATACAGTAGGATGACTAGGAGCAGTAGACAGGTCTGGTCCTGATACAGTAGGATGGAGGTGACTAGGAGCAGTAGACAGGTCAGGTCCTGATACAGTAGGATGACTAGGAGCAGTAGACAGGTCAGGTCCTGATACAGTAGGATGGAGGTGACTAGGAGCAGTAGACAGGTCAGGTCCTGATACAGTAGGATGGAGGTGACTAGGAGCAGTAGACAGGTCAGGTCCTGATACAGTAGGATGGTGGTGACTAGGAGCAGTAGACAGGTCAGGTCCTGATACAGTAGGATGGAGGTGACTAGGAGCAGTAGACAGGTCAGGTCCTGATACAGTAGGATGGAGGTGACTAGGAGCAGTAGACAGGTCAGGTCCTGATACAGTAAGATGGAGGTGACTAGGAGCAGTAGACAGGTCAGGTCCTGATACAGTAGGATGACTAGGAGCAGTAGACAGGTCAGGTCCTGATACAGTAGGATTGAGGTGACTAGGAGCAGTAGACAGGTCAGGTCCTGATACAGTAGGATGACTAGGAGCAGTAGACAGGTCAGGTCTTGATACAGTAGGATGGAGGTGACTAGGAGCAGTAGACAGGTCAGTCACTGATACAGTAGGATGACTAGGAGCAGTAGACAGGTCAGGTCCTGATACAGTAGGATGGAGGTGACTAGGAGCAGTAGACAGGTCAGGTCCTGATACAGTAGGATGGAGGTGACTAGGAGCAGTAGACAGGTCAGGTCCTGATACAGTAGGATGGAGGTGACTAGGAGCAGTAGACAGGTCTGGTCCTGATACAGTAGGATGACTAGGAGCAGTAGACAGGTCAGGTCCTGATACAGTAGGATGACTAGGAGCAGTAGACAGGTCAGGTCCTGATACAGTAGGATGACTAGGAGCAGTAGACAGGTCAGGTCCTGATACAGTAGGATGGAGGTGACTAGGAGCAGTAGACAGGTCAGGCCCTGATACAGTAGGATTGAGGTGACTAGGAGCAGTAGACAGGTCAGGTCCTGATACAGTAGGATGACTAGGAGCAGTAGACAGGTCATGTCCTGATACAGTAGGATGGAGGTGACTAGGAGCAGTAGACAGGTCAGGTCCTGATACAGTAGGATGGAGGTGACTAGGAGCAGTAGACAGGTCAGGTCCTGATACAGTAGGACGGAGGTGACTAGGAGCAGTAGACAGGTCAGGTCCTGATACAGTAGGATGGAGGTGACTAGGAGCAGTAGACAGGCCAGGTCCTGATACAGTAGGATGACTAGGAGCAGTAGACAGGTCAGGTCCTGATACAGTAGGATGACTAGGAGCAGTAGACAGGCCAGGTCCTGATACAGTAGGATGACTAGGAGCAGTAGACAGGTCAGGTCCTGATACAGTAGGATGACTAGGAGCAGTAGACAGGTCAGGTCCTGATACAGTAGGATGACTAGGAGCAGTAGACAGGTCAGGTCCTGATACAGTAGGATGGAGGTGACTAGGAGCAGTAGACAGGTCAGGTCCTGATACAGTAGGATGGAGGTGACTAGGAGCAGTAGACAGGTCAGGTCCTGATACAGTAGGATGACTAGGAGCAGTAGACAGGTCAGGTCCTGATACAGTAGGATGGAGGTGGCTAGGAGCAGTAGACAGGTCAGGTCCTGATACAGTAGGATGGAGATGACTAGGAGCAGTAGACAGGTCAGGTCCTGATACAGTAGGATTGAGGTGACTAGGAGCAGTAGACAGGTCAGGTCCTGATACAGTAGGATGGAGGTGACTAGGAGCAGTAGACAGGTCAGGTCCTGATACAGTAGGATGGAGGTGACTAGGAGCAGTAGACAGGTCATGTCCTGATACAGTAGGATGACTAGGAGCAGTAGACAGGTCAGGTCCTGATACAGTAGGATGGAGGTGACTAGGAGCAGTAGACAGGTCAGTTCCTGATACAGTAGGATGAATAGGAGCAGTAGACAGTTCAGTTCCTGATACAGTAGGATGACTAGGTGCAGTAGACAGGTCAGGTCCTGATACAGTAGGATGACTAGGAGCAGTAGACAGGTCAGGTCCTGATACAGTAGGATGGAGGTGACTAGGAGCAGTAGACAGGTCAGGTCCTTATACAGTAGGATGACTAGGAGCAGTAGACAGGTCAGGTCCTGATACAGTAGGATGACTAGGAGCAGTAGACAGGTCAGGTCCTGATACAGTAGGATGGAGGTGACTAGGAGCAGTAGTCAGGTCAGGTCCTGATACAGTAGGATGACTAGGAGCAGTAGACAGGTCAGGTCCTGATACAGTAGGATGACTAGGAGCAGTAGACAGGTCAGGTCCTGATACAGTAGGATGGAGGTGACTAGGAGCAGTAGTCAGGTCAGGTCCTGATACAGTAGGATGACTAGGAGCAGTAGACAGGTCAGGTCCTGATACAGTAGGATGGAGGTGACTAGGAGCAGTAGACAGGTCAGGTCCTGATACAGTAGGATGGAGGTGACTAGGAGCAGTAGACAGGTCAGGTCCTGATACAGTAGGATGACTAGGAGCAGTAGACAGGTCAGGTCCTGATACAGTAGGATGGAGGTGACTAGGAGCAGTAGTCAGGTCAGGTCCTGATACAGTAGGATGACTAGGAGCAGTAGACAGGTCAGGTCCTGATACAGTAGGATGGAGGTGACTAGGAGCAGTAGACAGGTCAGGTCCTGATACAGTAGGATGGAGGTGACTAGGAGCAGTAGTCAGGTCAGGTCCTGATACAGTAGGATGGAGGTGACTAGGAGCAGTAGACAGGTCAGGTCCTGATACATTAGGATGGAGGTGACTAGGAGCAGTAGTCAGGTCAGGTCCTGATACAGTAGGATGACTAGGAGCAGTAGACAGGTCAAGTCCTGATACAGTAGGATGGAGGTGACTAGGAGCAGTAGACAGGTCAGGTCCTGATACAGTAGGATGACTAGGAGCAGTAGTCAGGTCAGGTCCTGATACAGTAGGATGACTAGGAGCAGTAGACAGGCCAGGTCCTGATACAGTAGGATGGAGGTGACTAGGAGCAGTAGACAGGTCAGGTCCTGATACAGTAGGATGACTAGGAGCAGTAGACAGGTCAGGTCCTGATACAGTAGGATGACTAGGAGCAGTAGACAGGTCAGGTCCTGATACAGTAGGATGGAGGTGACTAGGAGCAGTAGACAGGTCAGGTCCTGATACAGTAGGATGGAGGTGACTAGGAGCAGTAGACAGGTCAGGTCCTGATACAGTAGGATGACTAGGAGCAGTAGACAGGTCAGGTCCTGATACAGTAGGATGGAGGTGGCTAGGAGCAGTAGACAGGTCAGGTCCTGATACAGTAGGATGGAGATGACTAGGAGCAGTAGACAGGTCAGGTCCTGATACAGTAGGATTGAGGTGACTAGGAGCAGTAGACAGGTCAGGTCCTGATACAGTAGGATGGAGGTGACTAGGAGCAGTAGACAGGTCAGGTCCTGATACAGTAGGATGGAGGTGACTAGGAGCAGTAGACAGGTCATGTCCTGATACAGTAGGATGACTAGGAGCAGTAGACAGGTCAGGTCCTGATACAGTAGGATGGAGGTGACTAGGAGCAGTAGACAGGTCAGTTCCTGATACAGTAGGATGAATAGGAGCAGTAGACAGTTCAGTTCCTGATACAGTAGGATGACTAGGTGCAGTAGACAGGTCAGGTCCTGATACAGTAGGATGACTAGGAGCAGTAGACAGGTCAGGTCCTGATACAGTAGGATGGAGGTGACTAGGAGCAGTAGACAGGTCAGGTCCTTATACAGTAGGATGACTAGGAGCAGTAGACAGGTCAGGTCCTGATACAGTAGGATGACTAGGAGCAGTAGACAGGTCAGGTCCTGATACAGTAGGATGGAGGTGACTAGGAGCAGTAGTCAGGTCAGGTCCTGATACAGTAGGATGACTAGGAGCAGTAGACAGGTCAGGTCCTGATACAGTAGGATGACTAGGAGCAGTAGACAGGTCAGGTCCTGATACAGTAGGATGGAGGTGACTAGGAGCAGTAGTCAGGTCAGGTCCTGATACAGTAGGATGACTAGGAGCAGTAGACAGGTCAGGTCCTGATACAGTAGGATGGAGGTGACTAGGAGCAGTAGACAGGTCAGGTCCTGATACAGTAGGATGGAGGTGACTAGGAGCAGTAGACAGGTCAGGTCCTGATACAGTAGGATGACTAGGAGCAGTAGACAGGTCAGGTCCTGATACAGTAGGATGGAGGTGACTAGGAGCAGTAGTCAGGTCAGGTCCTGATACAGTAGGATGACTAGGAGCAGTAGACAGGTCAGGTCCTGATACAGTAGGATGGAGGTGACTAGGAGCAGTAGACAGGTCAGGTCCTGATACAGTAGGATGGAGGTGACTAGGAGCAGTAGTCAGGTCAGGTCCTGATACAGTAGGATGGAGGTGACTAGGAGCAGTAGACAGGTCAGGTCCTGATACATTAGGATGGAGGTGACTAGGAGCAGTAGTCAGGTCAGGTCCTGATACAGTAGGATGACTAGGAGCAGTAGACAGGTCAAGTCCTGATACAGTAGGATGGAGGTGACTAGGAGCAGTAGACAGGTCAGGTCCTGATACAGTAGGATGACTAGGAGCAGTAGTCAGGTCAGGTCCTGATACAGTAGGATGACTAGGAGCAGTAGACAGGCCAGGTCCTGATACAGTAGGATGGAGGTGACTAGGAGCAGTAGACAGGTCAGGTCCTGATACAGTAGGATGACTAGGAGCAGTAGACAGGTCAGGTCCTGACACAGTAGGATGTTCAGTATTACATTGTGTTGTTTTATTTTGTATATGTGTATTTTATTGACTATCAGCTGTAAAGTTTACCCCCAGGGATAACAAAGATTCTCTACTCTACTCAGGGCCAGCCAGAGAGTCCCCGGTGTAGGAGCAGGGGTCAGCCAGAGAGTCTCCGGTGTAGGAGCAGGGGTCAGCCAGAGAGTCCCCGGTGTAGGAGCAGGGGCCAGCCAGAGAGTCCCCGGTGTAGGAGCAGGGGTCAGCAAGAGAGCCCCCAGTGTAGGAGCAGGGGTCAGGACCATGGCAACACCCCCAAGAAGAGACGTCACCTCACCAGACAGGGCAGCTCCTCCTCTTCCTCCTCATCTTCGCTGTGCTCCCCCCGGGGGTCGTCCCGCCGCTGCCTTTCTCCCAGCATGCTGAGCCCCACCAACAACCTTCAGGTGTTCTTCCTAATGATAATAATAACAACCAATAATAATAACAATATTAATAATATTATTATTGTTAGGTGCCCTTCCTGGACTCCTTCACCGCCCTCCCCGTCCGTCAGCCGCCCAGGGAGGAGTTGGAGTGGAAACAGGTGAGAGCAGAGCGCCACCTACAGGTTGGAGGCCAAACCGTGGTGGTTGGTTCGGTGGATCAAGAAGATTAGACTTGCAGAATTTGGCTTCCTGCTCTTTTTTCTTCCTAGTAAAGTTGATATATAGTTGAAACATTGTCTAACAGGAAGTTTTCCTATTCACAAATCCTGCAATCCGGTAGTAGTGACCATTCTGACTGTGTCTCATGTTGAAGGTAGTAGATTTGCTGTGGAGCGACCCGAAGAGCCAGCCAGGCTGCAGTCCCAACACCTTCAGGGGAGGAGGCAGTTACTTCGGGCCAGACGTGACCAGACGCCTGCTGGAGAGACACGGCATGACTCTGCTGATCAGATCACATGAGTGTAAACAGGAGGGCTACGAACTCTGCCACGACGGACAGGTGATCTGTTAGGCCTGCTTCTAATCTCCATTGAACAGGACTAGCTCTATAAGATATATGATAGTTAATATGTAGGACCCCCCCCCCCCCCACCATGGCTAGTAGACAACAGGACTAGTTCTATAAGATATATGATAGTTAATATGTAGGACCCCCCCCCCCCCCCCCACCATGGCTAGTAGACAACAGGACTAGCTCTATAAGATATATGATAGTTAATATGTAGGACCCCCCCCCCCCCCCCTCATGGCTAGTAGACAACAGGACTAGTTCTATAAGATATATGATAGTTAATATGTAGGACCCCCCCCCCCCCCCCCCCCCACCATGGCTAGTAGACAACAGGACTAGCTCTATAAGATATATGATTGTTAATATGTGTAGGACCCCCCCCCCCATCCCCCCCCCTCATGGCTAGTAGACAGCAGGACTAGTTCTATAAGATATATGATAGTTAATATGTGTAGGAGCCCCCCCCCCCCCCCCCCCCATGGCTAGTAGACAACAGGACTAGCTCTATAAGATATATGATAGTTAATATGTGTAGGAGCCCCCCCCCCCCATCCCCCCCCCCTCATGGCTAGTGGACAACAGGACTAGTTCTATAAGATATATGATAGTTAATATGTGTAGGAGCCCCCCCCCCCCCCCCCCCCCCCCCCCTCATGGCTAGTAGACAACAGGACTAGCTCTATAAGATATATGATAGTTAATATGTGTAGGACCCCCCCCCCCCCCCCATGGCTAGTAGACAACAGGACTAGCTCTATAAGATATATGATAGTTAATATGTGTAGGAGCCCCCCCCCCACCATGGCTAGTAGACAACAGGACTAGCTCTATAAGATATATGATAGTTAATATGTGTAGGAGCCCCCCCCCCCCCCCCCACCATGGCTAGTAGACAACAGGACTAGCTCTATAAGATATATGATAGTTAATGTGTCTGGGTCCACCCCCCACCATGGCTAATAGACAACAGGACTAGCTCTATAAGATATATGATAGTTAATGTGTCTGGGTCCACCCCCCACCATGGCTAGTAGACAGCAGGACTAGCTCTATAAGATATATGATAGTTAATGTGTCTGGGTCCACCCCCCATAGCTAGTAGACCACCTGGCTCTATAAGATCTAAGTGTATTTTGTTCTTTCAGGTGATCACCATTTTCTCTGCGTCTAACTACTATGAGGAGGGTAGTAACCGTGGAGCCTACATTAAGCTGGGCAGAGAGCTGGTCCCTCGCTTCTTCCAGTACCAGGTCAGCAGGAACACCAGGAAACTCACCCTGACTCAGAGGTAGGGGCTGGGGTGGAGGTGGAGGTAGGGGCTGGGGTGGAGGTGGAGGTAGGGGCTGGGGTGGAGGTGGAGGTAGGGGCTGGGGTGGAGGTAGGGGCTGGGGTGGAGATAGGGGCTGAGGTGGAGGTAGGGGCCGGGGTGGAGATAGGGGCTGAGGTGGAGGTAGGGGCTGGGGTGGAGATAGGGGCTGAGGTGGAGGTAGGGGCTGGGGTGGAGATAGGGGCTGAGGTGGAGGTAGGGGCCGGGGTGGAGGTAGGGGCTGGGGTGGAGGTGGAGGCAGGGGCTGGGGTGGAGGTGGAGGTAGGGGCTGGGGTGGAGGTGGAGGTAGGGGCTGGGGTGGAGGTGGAGGTAGGGGCTGGGGTGGAGGTGGAGGTAGGGGCTGGGGTGGAGGTGGAGGTAGGGGCCGGGTTGGAGGTGGAGATGGAGGTAGGGGCTGGGGTGGAGGTAGGGGCTGGGTTGGAGGTGGAGGTAGGGGCTGGGGTGAAGGTGGAGGTAGGGGCTCGGTTGGAGGTGGAGGTAGGGGGTGGACGTGGAGGTTGGGGTTGGAGGTGGAGGTAGGGGCTGGGGGTGGATGTGGATGTAGGGACTGGGAAGGAGTTTGGGGTGGAGGTGGAGGTGGAGGTAGGGGCTGGGTTGGAGGTTGTTGTAACTTTAATGTGTTACAGAGTTAATGTTTAAGTTAATTCATTGAGCTGTATCTAAAGATATTTCTTTACAGTTATTTACATATGTAATTGTATTGGTTAGTATTGAATTACGCTTTTGACTGCAAGTTCCAGAATGCCTTGCGACAGGAAGTAGAGAGTGAACGCGCTAGTTAAGTGCAATTAACAGGTGATTTTTTTGGCTCCTTTGCGCTAGCATCTTACTGGCATTGCTCTGTAGAATCTAAAGTTGTTAAATGTAACGTGATCAAGAATTATTACTAAAAGAAGCTTTCATATCAAACCCGACGTCCCGAGTCATTACTTTGAAGATAGTTATTCTATAGAGGTAGGGGCTGGGTCGGAGGTGGAGGCTGGGTCGGAGGTGGAGGTAGGGGCTGGGTCGGAGGTGGAGGTAGGGGCTGGGTCAGAGGTGGAGGTAGGGGCTGGGTCAGAGGTGGAGGTAGGGGCTGGGTCAGAGGTGGAGGTAGGGGCTGGGTCGGAGGTGGAGGTAGGGGCTGGGTCGGAGGTGGAGGTAGGGGCTGGGTCAGAGGTGGAGGTAGGGGCTGGGTCAGAGGTGGAGGTAGGGGCTGGGTTGGAGTTGGAGGTAGGGGCTGGGTCGGAGGTGGAGGTAGGGGCTGGGTCAGAGGTGGAGGTAGGGGCTGGGGATCACGGTTCCTACTGGTCTCTACATACAGAGCGTGACAATGAGTTGATTATCGTGTGTGTGTGTGTGTGTGTGTGTGTCCGTCCGTCCGTCCGTCCGCCCGCAGGGTGAATGTGGCAGAGGGTTCGGCTGTAAGGGCTGTACAGGAGAAGCTGTTTGCCCACCGCTCAGAACTCATGGCTGCCTTTCAGCAGTATGACACAAGTAACAGTGGTAAGATATGTTTGCAATAACACACACACACTGCCTGCCAGCTGTTAAAGAACACCCCAAACTCCTATGACATAGTCATGTTCTGAGATGTGTAGCCACCTTCCATAAATACCACCTGGAACGCGCCCATCATTGTGAATCATTAGTGACTCTGCTGTGTCTGTTCCAGGCTATACCTCTGTCAGTGAGTTAGACTGTCTGTTCCAGGCTGTATCTCTGTATGTCAGTGAGTTAGACTGTCTGTTCCAGGTTGTATCTCTGTCTGTCAGTGAGTTAGACTGTCTGTTCCAGGCTGTATCTCTGTCTGTCAGTGAGTTAGACTGTCTGTTCCGGCTGTATCTCTGTCTGTCAGTGAGTTAAACTGTCTGTTCCAGGCTGTATCTCTGCCAGTGAGTTAGACTGTCTGTTCCAGGCTGTATCTCTGTCTGTCAGTGAGTTCGACTGTCTGTTCCAGGCTGTACCTCTGTCAGTGGGTTAGACTGTCTGTTCCAGGCTCTACCTCTGTCTGTCAGTGAGTTAGACTGTCTGTTCCAGGCTGTATCTCTGTCTGTCAGTGAGTTAGACTGTCTGTTCCAGGCTGTATCTCTGTCTGTCAGTGAGTTAGACTGTCTGTTCCAGGCTGTACCTCTGTCAGTGGGTTAGACTGTCTGTTCCAGGCTGTACCTCTGTCAGTGAGTTAGACTGTCTGTTGCAGGCTGTATCTCTGTCAGTGAGTTAGACTGTCTGTTCCAGGCTGTATCTCTGTCTGTCAGTGAGTTAGACTGTCTGTTCCAGGCTGTATCTCTGTCAGTGAGTTAGACTGTCTGTTCCAGGCTGTATCTCTGTCTGTCAGTGAGTTAGACTGTCTGTTCCAGGCTGTATCTCTGTCTGTCAGTGAGTTAGACTGTCTGTTCCAGGCTGTATCTCTGTCAGTGAGTTAGACTGTCTGTTCCAGGCTGTACCTCTGTCAGTGAGTTAGACTGTCTGTTCCAGGCTGTATCTCTGTCTGTCAGTGAGTTAGACTGTCTGTTCCAGGTTGTATCTCTGTCAGTGAGTTAGACTGTCTGTTCCAGGTTGTATCTCTGTCTGTCAGTGAGTTAGACTGTCTGTTCCAGGCTGTATCTCTGTCTGTCAGTGAGTTAGACTGTCTGTTCCAGGCTGTATCTCTCTCTGTCAGTGAGTTAGACTGTCTGTTCCAGGCTGTACCTCTGTCAGTGGGTTAGACAGTCTGTTCCTGGCTGTACCTCTGTCAGTGAGTTAGACTGTCTGTTCCAGGCTGTATCTCTGTCAGTGAGTTAGACTGTCTGTTCCAGGTTGTATCTCTGTCTGTCAGTTAGTTAGACTGTCTATTCTAGGCTGTATCTCTGTCTGTCAGTGAGTTAGACTGTCTGTTCCAGGCTGTATCTCTGTCTGTCAGTGAGTTAGACTGTCTGTTCCAGGCTGTATCTCTGTCTGTCAGTGAGTTAGACTGTCTGTTCCAGGTTGCATCTCTGTCTGTCAGTGAGTTAGACTGTCTGTTCCAGGCTGTATCTCTGTCTGTCAGTGAGTTAGACTGTCTGTTCCAGGCTGTATCTCTCTCTGTCAGTGAGTTAGACTGTCTGTTCCAGGCTGTACCTCTGTCAGTGGGTTAGACAGTGTGTTCCTGGCTGTACCTCTGTCAGTGAGTTAGACTGTCTGTTCCAGGCTGTATCTCTGTCAGTGAGTTAGACTGTCTGTTCCAGGTTGTATCTCTGTCTGTCAGTGAGTTAGACTGTCTATTCTAGGCTGTATCTCTGTCTGTCAGTGAGTTAGACTGTCTGTTCCAGGCTGTATCTCTGTCTGTCAGTGAGTTAGACTGTCTGTTCCAGGCTGTATCTCTGTCTGTCAGTGAGTTAGACTGTCTGTTCCAGGTTGCATCTCTGTCTGTCAGTGAGTTAGACTGTCTGTTCCAGGCTGTATCTCTGTCTGTCAGTGAGTTAGACTGTCTGTTCCAGGCTGTATCTCTGTCAGTGAGTGGGCCCTGGTGGTGGAGTCAGTCCTGAGCCTGGACCTGCCCTGGAGGACTCTGCGCCCGCGCCTGGCACGGCTGGCACCAGATGGCAGCATCGACTACCAGTCCTGCTTCGAGGACATGGGCCCAGGACAACCCATACCCCAGGTCAGAACCAAGAAGAGACTGATCGATCAATTGATTGATTTTATTTGGCAATCAATAAAGCTGTTAAATAAAGCTGCTCCTTTCACAAAAACTCTCTCTATGTGTTTTGTTCAGGTCACTCCAAACTTGGCTGAAACTCTTTACAGATATCGAACAGACCTTGAGATTATCTTCAACATCATGGACAAAGACCACTCTGGTACATGTTACTCTGATTATGACTATTACAGCTCCTAAGCTAGTTCACATCATGCTACGTTAACCATTAGCTATTACAGCTCCTAAGCCTGCTAGTTCACATCATGCTACGTTAACCATGAGCTATTACAGCTCCTAAGCCTGCTAGTTCACATCATGTTACGTTAACCATTAGCTATTACAGCTCCTAAGCCTGCTAGTTCACATCATGCTGCGTTAACCATTAGCTATTACAGCTCCTAAGCCTGCTAGTTCACATCATGCTACGTTAACCATTAGCTATTACAGCTCCTAAGCCTGCTAGTTCACATCATGTTACGTTAACCATTAGCTATTACAGCTCCTAAGCCTGCTAGTTCACATCATGCTGCGTTAACCATTAGCTATTACAGCTCCTAAGCCTGCTAGTTCACATCATGCTACGTTAACCATTAGCTATTACAGCTCCTAAGCCTGCTAGTTCACATCATGCTACGTTAACCATTAGCTATTACAGCTCCTAAGCCTGCTAGTTCACATCATGCTACGTTAACCATTAGCTATTACAGCTCCTAAGCCTGCTAGTTCACATCATGTTACGTTAACCATTAGCTATTACAGCTCCTAAGCCTGCTAGTTCACATCATGCTACGTTAACCATGAGCTATTACAGCTCCTAAGCCTGCTAGTTCACATCATGTTACGTTAACCATTAGCTATTACAGCTCCTAAGCCTGCTAGTTCACATCATGCTGCGTTAACCATTAGCTATTACAGCTCCTAAGCCTGCTAGTTCACATCATGCTACGTTAACCATTAGCTATTACAGCTCCTAAGCCTGCTAGTTCACATCATGTTACGTTAACCATTAGCTATTACAGCTCCTAAGCCTGCTAGTTCACATCATGCTGCGTTAACCATTAGCTATTACAGCTCCTAAGCCTGCTAGTTCACATCATGCTACGTTAACCATTAGCTATTACAGCTCCTAAGCCTGCTAGTTCACATCATGCTACGTTAACCATTAGCTATTACAGCTCCTAAGCCTGCTAGTTCACATCATGCTACGTTAAACATTAGCTATTACAGCTCCTAAGCCTGCTAGTTCACATCATGCTACGTTAACCATTAGCTATTACAGCTCCTAAGCCTGCTCGTTCACATCATGCTACGTTAACCATTAGCTATTACAGCTCCTAAGCCTGCTAGTTCACATCATGCTACATTAACCATTAGCTATTACAGCTCCTAAGCCTGCTAGTTCACATCATGCTACGTTAACCATTAGCTATTACAGCTCCTAAGCCTGCTAGTTCACATCATGCTACGTTAACCATGAGCTATTACAGCTCCTAAGCCTGCTAGTTCACATCATGCTACGTTAACCATTAGCTATTACAGCTCCTAAGCCTGCTAGTTCACATCATGCTACTTTAACTATTAGCTTGTTAGACAGAAAACCTTTTAGTATTTCTTAGTTTCTCTCACTGTCTCTCCCCATCCAGGTCAGATCTCCATCGAGGAGTTCCGTCAGACCTGGCGTCTGTTTAGTGCTCACCTGGGTGTGGAGGTGGATGATCGGGCCATAGATGAACTGGCTAAGAGTATAGACTTCAACAAGGATGGCAGCATCGACTTCAACGAGTTCCTAGAGGCCTTCAGGGTGGTGCACAAACTGGATGTTAAGGACCAACAGCAGGGCTGAGAGAAATCTTGTTGTAGACCTGAAGACTCACATTAGCTACCCGGGCAATGACTTGGCTTTAGCTCAGTGAGCCAACACTGGCAGCAGGGCTGAGAGAACTACAAAGACCAGTGGCCCGGTTGAGAGAACTACAAAGACCAGTGGCTACACAGACCAGCGGCTAGGCTGAGAGATCTACAAAGACCAGCAGCTAGGCTGATAGAACTACAAAGACCAGCAGCTATGCTGAGAGCGAACTACAAAGACCAGCAGCTATGCTGAGAGAGAACTACAAAGACCAGCAGCTAGGCTGAGAGAGAACTACAAAGACCAGCAGCTAGGCTGAGAGAGAACTACAAAGACCAGCAGCTAGGCTGAGAGCGAACTACAAAGACCAGCAGCTATGCTGAGAGAGAACTACAAAGACCAGCAGCTATGCTGAGAGAGAACTACAAAGACCAGCAGCTATGCTGAGAGAGAACTACAAAGACCAGCAGCTATGCTGAGAGGTCTACAAAGACCAGCAGCTAGGCTGAGAGGTCTACAAAGACCAGCAGTTAGGCTGAGAGAACTACAAAGACCAGCAGCTATGCTGAGAGAGAACTACAAAGATCAGCAGCTATGCTGAGAGAGAACTACAAAGACCAGCAGCTATGCTGAGAGAGAACTACAAAGACCAGCAGCTATGCTGAGAGAGAACTACAAAGACCAGCAGCTATGCTGAGAGAGAACTACAAAGACCAGCAGCTATGCTGAGAGAGAACTACAACGACCAGCAGCTATGCTGAGAGAAAACTACAACGACCAGCAGCTATGCTGAGAGAAAACTACAAAGACCAGCAGCTATGCTGAGAGAAAACTACAAAGACCAGCAGCTATGCTGAGAGAAAACTACAAAGACCAGCAGCAGGCTTGAGGGGAGCCATGCTCGCCTTGGCTTTAGCTCTGCAGGCTTAAACAGTCTTGTGGTCAACCATACACTCAGTGTAGCACATGCAGTTGTGTAACAGTATAACTTTAAACCATCCCCTCGCCCCGACACGGGCGCGAACCAGGGACCCTCTGCACACATCAACAACAGTCACCCACGAAGCGTCGTTACCCATCGCTCCACAAAGGCCACGGCCCTTGCAGAGCAAGGGGCAACACTACATCTAGGTTTCAGAGCAAGTGACGTAACTGATTGAAACGCTACTAGCGCGTACCCGCTAACTAGCTAGCCATTTCACATCCGTTACACTCACCCCCCTTTCAACCTCCTCCTTTTCCGCAGCAACCAGTGATCCGGGTCAACAGCATCAATGTAACAGTATAACTTTAAACCGTCCCCTCGCCCCGACACGGGCGCGAACCAGGGACCCTCTGCACACATTAACAACAGTCACCCACGAAGCGTCGTTACCCATCGCTCCACAAAAGCCGCGGCCCTTGCAGAGCAAGGGGCAACACTACATCTAGGTTTCAGAGCAAGTAACGTAACTGATTGAAACGCTACTAGCGCGTACCCGCTAACTAGCTAGCCATTTCACATCCGTTACACTTGCATGAGTCAGGAATCTTGTAGATCGAGGAGGTGTGGTCTCCCTTCTCCCTGTGGTGTAGAACATGTCTCAGAGGAGAACACACTACTCTCACCAGCTACTGATATGGAGACGGACCAACACACGTGAGGTTTCTACAGACAAAGCAGTCAAGAGCTCCCCGCGGCATGTCCTAGCTCTGCTCTGCAGACGAACAGCACTGTGCCCCATCTTTTCTAGGTCTGAGACAGGGCTGTAACTCTGAGACCAGACTGCTACATCCTCTCTTCAGGGTTAAAGGTCCAATGCAGACGTTTTCATTTGAAATAAATCTCGATATTAAATCATTTCTGGGTAAGTACCTTACTGTGATTGTTTTCATTAAAATGGTCAAAAAGAAACTGAACTAGCTTCTTAGCAAAGAGCCTTTTCTCAAGCAAGAATGTATCTGACTGTCTGGGAGTGGTCTGGAAAACTGCAAATGATCTGTTATTGGCAGAGAGGTTTCGACGTCTTTCTTATTGTTCGATTAACCCATTTACCTCCTGGTGATGTCACTAGGCAGGCCAAAACCATCCCACCAGAACAGGCTGACATGTATTTTTACACACCTCTTCCACTTAAGAGGTCATTATCGTAGTTTTCTAAATTGAACAGTATTATTCCAACCTCATAAACGCAGCATGTACAGTGTTGGTCCCATGTTTCATGAAGCTGAAATAAACAATCCCACAAATGTTACAAGCTTATTTCTCTCAAATTTTGTGCACAAATTTGTTTACATCCTTGTTTAAATCCCTGTTAGTGAGCATTTCTCCTTTGCCAAGATAATCCATCCACCTGACAGGTGTGGCATATCAAGAAGCTGATTAAACTGCATGAACATTACACAGGTGCACCTTGTGCTGGGGGACAATAAAAGGCCACTTTAGAATGTGCAGTTTTGTCACACAACACAGATGTCACAGGTTTTGTGGGAGCGTGTAATTGGCATGCTGACTACAGGAATGTCCACCAGAGCTGAAAGTCCATGATCCTGACATGCTGACTGCAGGAATGTCCACCAGAGCTGACAGTCCATGATGCTGACATGCTGACTGCAGGAATGTCCACCAGAGCTGACAGTCCATGATGCTGACATGCTGACTGCAGGAATGTCCACCAGAGCTGACAGTCCATGATGCTGACATGCTGACTGCAGGAATGTCCACCAGAGCTGACAGTCCATGATGCTGACATGCTGACTGCAGGAATGTCCACCAGAGCTGACAGTCCATGATGCTGACATGCTGACTGCAGGAATGTCCACCAGAGCTGACAGTCCATGATGCTGACATGCTGACTGCAGGAATGTCCACCAGAGCTGACAGTCCATGATGCTGACATGCTGACTGCAGGAATGTCCACCAGAGCTGACAGTCCATGATGCTGACATGCTGACTGCAGGAATGTCCACCAGAGCTGACAGTCCATGATGCTGACATGCTGACTGCAGGAATGTCCATCAGAGCTGACAGTCCATGATGCTGACATAAAAGTATATTACCATTTCTCAATAAAAACAGTTGATGATCGATCCTGGCATATCATGTCAATAAAATCATGGACAGGATCTGGTTATTAATTCATTGGGGGGGGTTGTGTACTGCTGTGTACTGTACTGTACATCAAGCTGCCTCACTACAGAAACAGGAGATAGACTAGTGTCCTGTCCAGAGGGTGTACTGTACATCCAGCTGTCTCACTACAGAAACAGGAGATAGACTAGTGTCCTGTCCAGAGGGTGTACTGTACATCCAGCTGTCTCACTACAGAAACAGGAGATAGACTAGTGTCCTGTCCAGAGGGTGTACTGTACATCAAGCTGCCTCACGATATAGAAACAGGAGATAGACTAGTGTCCTGTCCAGAGGGTGTACTGTACATCCAGCTGTCTCACTACAGAAACAGGTGATAGAACAGCCAATAGGAGCAGGAGTCTATCTCAGACAAGGCTGCCTTGTCTAAGACTTCCTTATTCTGTATCTACTAGTGAACCAGTAAGGTTGCTGTTATGTTGTATCATGTGATGTGTAGCTTTAAATGCTTTTTACTGGCTGTTTCCTTGACCGTTTCCTCACTCGGTTGGTTCACATTTGTATTCGGTGTGTGTGTGTGTTTGTGCACATGTTTCTGCATGCATGTAGATGTGGGTGTGTATTGGAAGACCCATAATTACAAAGCAATGTGTGAGCACTGTTAAACATACCTCGTACTTCTGACTGACAGGTAGGCAGGGAGGGAGGCCAAATGGCAGGACCAGCCTCTCAGGAGGGTAGGAGACATTCCACAGGTCTGGTGTTCAGGATCACACACACAAACAGGACAACACATGCACGCGAACACGCACACTCAGAACTACACGGTGCCAGAGAATCTCAGATACACAGAAAGAGAGGGAGGATGGGAGAGAAGAGGGAAGGGAGAGAGAGAAAGAGTAGAGCACCTCAGTCTGCTGCAGGGAGAGACCATGGGGCCTCTGACAGGGCTTCTCTCTGCACTAGTCGCTCTGCTATGGACCCTCCCTCCAGGTCAGTCTGTCTACCAGCTGGTTTGGATTTCATCTATTGGATCTGTTGTTTCTGTTTGGTTGGTTAAAATGACTTTTGAGATCAATGGGAACTCCGCATGGTATCAGAATGTCTTCATGTTGATCTCTGTTCTGTCTCCAGGGTCATTGGGTGAGGAATGCAGTAGTTTCAGACATCTGGAGAACGGTAGAACATTCTTCCGCTACAGCGGGCTGTATGTGGCGTTCACCTGTAACCCTGGCTATAAGATCCATGGATATAGAACCAACAGCTGTGTGTCTGGACAATGGTCCAGGGAACCTCCTGTGTGTGTTGGTAAGTGACTTGAGTTTGATACATTTATTTCAAGTTACACATCTCTCTCTCTCAATTTCTCAATAGCAAGGTTATGCTCACTGAGTCTGTATGTAGTCAAAGCTTTCCTTAAGTTTGGGTCAGTCACAGTGGTCAGGTATTCTGCCACTGTGTACTCTCTGTTTAGGGCCAAATAACATTCTAGTTTGCTCTGTTTTTTTGTGAATTCTTTCCAATGTGTCAAGTAATTATCTTTTTGTTTTCGCATGATTTGGTTGGGTCTAATTGTGCTGCTGTCCTGGGGCTCTGTGGGGTCTGTTTGTGTTTGTGAACAGAGCCCCAGGACCAGCTTGCTTAGGGGACTCTTCTCCAGGTTCATCTCTCTGTAGGTGATGGCTTTGTTATGGAAGGTTAGGGACTTGCTTCCTTTTAGGTGGTTGTAGAATTTAACATCTCTTTTCTGGATTTTGATAATTAGCGGGTATCGGCCTAATTCTGCTCTGCATGCATTATTTGGTGTTTTACGGTTGTACACAGAGGATATTTTAGCAGAATTCTGCATGCAGTCTCAATTTGATGTTTGTCACATTTTGTAAATTCTTGGTTGGTGAGCGGACCCCAGAACTCACAACCATAAAGGGCAATGGATTCTATAACTGATTCAAGTATTTTTAGCCAGATCCTAATTGGTATGTCGAATTTTATGTTCCTTTTGATGGCATAGAAGGCAATTCTTGTCTTGTCTCAGATTGTTCACAGCCAAACCTTCTTTGGAACACCACATTTCTTGTCTTACTGAGATTTACTGTCAGGGCCCAGGTCTGACAGAACCTGTGCAGAATATCTAGGTGCTGCTGTAGGCCCTCCTTGGTTGGTGACAGAAGCACCAGATCATCAGCAAACGGTAGACATTTGACCTCAGATTCTAGTAGGGTGAGGCCGGGTACTGCAGACTGTTCTAGTGCCCGCGCCAATTTGTTGATATATATGTTGAAGAGGGTGGGGCTTAAGCTGTATCCCTGTCTCACCCCACGGCCCTGTGGAAAGAAATGGGCGTGTTTTTTGCCAATTTTAAATGCACACTTGTTGTTTGTAATGTCGTATGTTTTACCCCCAACACCACTTTCCATCAATTTGTATAGCAGACCCTCATGCCAAATTGAGTCAAAAGCTTTTTTGAAATCAACAAAGCATGAGAAGACTTTGCCTTTGTTTTGGTTTGTTTGTTTGTCGATTAGGGTGTGCAGGGTGAATACGTGGTCTGTTGTACAGTAATTTGGTAAAAAGCCAATTTGACATTTGCTCAGTACATTGTTTTCACACTGGAAATGTACGAGTTGCACTGTTAAATCTCCCTCTTTCGCTCTCTCTCTCAATTCAATTTAAGGGGCTTTATCGGCATGGGAAATGTGTGTTTGCATTGCCAAAGCAAGTGAAATGGATGAACAAAAGTGAAATAAACATAAAATGAACAGTAAATATTACACTCACAAAAGTTCCAAAAGAATAAAGACATTTCAAATGTCATATGTTTATATACAGTGTTGTAGCGATGTGCAAATAGTTAAAGTACAAAAGGGAAAATAAATAAATATAGGTTGTATTTACAATGTTGTTTGTTCTTCACTAGTTGCCCTTTTCTTGTGGCAACAGGTCACAAATCTTGCTGCTGTGATTCCACACTGGCATTTCACCCAATAGATATGGGAGTTTATCAACATTGGATTTCTCTCTCTTTCTTTCTCTTCTAATCTGTGTTGAATCTCCTGTGTGTGTATTCCAGCCTCTGGGTGTCTCAGCCCAGGGGATCTCCTGCAGGGGGTTACCAGTGTGACAGAGGACGGGTCCTGGGTTCACTTCAGCTGTGATGCTGGCTACAGGCTCTATGGACACTCACTGCTCTACTGCAGGGGCCAGACCTGGAACGGCACCAAGCCTGTCTGCAAGGGTGAGAGACTTGACTTACTGACTTAGTCCTCTTTGCCCCCTTAGTGAGCGTCCACCGTGGCCCTCCACCTCTCTTTTCAGTGTGAGGCCTGAGCGTGAGACAGCGGTAGATTACTATCAGCATGGTATTCTACAGTAGGCTACCTCCTTCATGTGGACTAATTATAAAACATACCCTGTAATCTGATTTTTACCCTGCCTTAAACGAAGGCATCGATTGATGATGTCTCCTGGTATTGATCCTCCTCTGTGCCTCTCCCCTCCTAGAGTCTGATGATGTCTCCTGATCCTCCTCTGTGTCTCTCCCTCCTAGAGTCTGATGATGTCTCCTGATCCTCCTCTGTGTCTCTCCTCTCCTAGAGTCTGATGATGTCTCCTGATCCTCCTCTGTGCCTCTCCCCTCCTAGAGTCTGATGATGTCTCCTGGTATTGATCCTCCTCTGTGTCTCTCCCTCCTAGAGTCTGATGATGTCTCCTGATCCTCCTCTGTGTCTCTCCCCTCCTAGAGTCTGATGATGTCTCCTGGTATTGATCCTCCTCTGTGTCTCTCCCCTCCTAGAGTCTGATGATGTCTCCTGATCCTCCTCTGTGCCTCTCCCCTCCTAGAGTCTGATGATGTCTCCTGGTATTGATCCTCCTCTGTGTCTCTCCCTCCTAGAGTCTGATGATGTCTCCTGATCCTCCTCTGTGTCTCTCCTCCTAGAGTCTGATGATGTCTCCTGATCCTCCTCTGTGTCTCTCCCCTCCTAGAGTCTGATGATGTCTCCTGGTATTGATCCTCCTCTGTGTCTCTCCCTCCTAGAGTCTGATGATGTCTCCTGATCCTCCTCTGTGTCTCTCCCTCCTAGAGTCTGATGATGTCTCCTGATCCTCCTCTGTGTCTCTCCCTCCTAGAGTCTGATGATGTCTCCTGATCCTCCTCTGTGTCTCTCCTCCTAGAGTCTGATGATGTCTCCTGATCCTCCTCTGTGTCTCTCCTCCTAGAGTCTGATGATGTCTCCTGATCCTCCTCTGTGTCTCTCCCCTCCTAGAGTCTGATGATGTCTCCTGATCCTCCTCTGTGCCTCTCCCCTCCTAGAGTCTGATGATGTCTCCTGGTATTGATCCTCCTCTGTGTCTCTCCCCTCCTAGAGTCTGATGATGTCTCCTGATCCTCCTCTGTGTCTCTCCCCTCCTAGAGTCTGATGATGTCTCCTGATCCTCCTCTGTGCCTCTCCCCTCCTAGAGTCTGATGATGTCTCCTGGTATTGATCCTCCTCTGTGCCTCTCCCCTCCTAGAGTCTGATGATGTCTCCTGGTATTGATCCTCCTCTGTGTCTCTCCCTCCTAGAGTCTGATGATGTCTCCTGATCCTCCTCTGTGTCTCTCCCCTCCTAGAGTCTGATGATGTCTCCTGATCCTCCTCTGTGTCTCTCCCCTCCTAGAGTCTGATGATGTCTCCTGATCCTCCTCTGTGCCTCTCCCCTCCTAGAGTCTGATGATGTCACCTGATCCTCCTCTATGTCTCTCTCCTCCTAGAGTCTGATGATGTCTCCTGGTATTGATCCTCCTCTGTGCCTCTCCCCTCCTAGAGTCTGATGATGTCTCCTGATATTGATCCTCCTCTGTGCCTCTCCCCTCCTAGAGTCTGATGATGTCTCCTGGTATTGATCCTCCTCTGTGTCTCTCCCTCCTAGAGTCTGATGATGTCTCCTGATCCTCCTCTGTGTCTCTCTCCTCCTAGAGTCTGATGATGTCTCCTGATCCTCCTCTGTGTCTCTCCCCTCCTAGAGTCTGATGATGTCTCCTGATCCTCCTCTGTGTCTCTCCCCTCCTAGAGTCTGATGATGTCTCCTGATCCTCCTCTGTGTCTCTCCCCTCCTAGAGTCTGATGATGTCTCCTGATCCTCCTCTGTGTCTCTCCCTCCTAGAGTCTGATGATGTCTCCTGATCCTCCTCTGTGTCTCTCCCTCCTAGAGTCTGATGATGTCTCCTGGTATTGATCCTCCTCTGTGCCTCTCCCCTCCTAGAGTCTGATGATGTCTCCTGGTATTGATCCTCCTCTGTGTCTCTCCCCTCCTAGAGTCTGATGATGTCTCCTGATCCTCCTCTGTGTCTCTCCCCTCCTAGAGTCTGATGATGTCTCCTGATCCTCCTCTGTGTCTCTCCCCTCCTAGAGTCTGATGATGTCTCCTGATCCTCCTCTGTGTCTCTCCCCTCCTAGAGTCTGATGATGTCTCCTGATCCTCCTCTGTGTCTCTCCTCTCCTAGAGTCTGATGATGTCTCCTGATCCTCCTCTGTGTCTCTCCCCTCCTAGAGTCTGATGATGTCTCCTGATCCTCCTCTGTGTCTCTCCCTCCTAGAGTCTGATGATGTCTCCTGATCCTCCTCTGTGTCTCTCCCTCCTAGAGTCTGATGATGTCTCCTGATCCTCCTCTGTGTCTCTCCCTCCTAGAGTCTGATGATGTCTCCTGATCCTCCTCTGTGTCTCTCCCTCCTAGAGTCTGATGATGTCTCCTGATCCTCCTCTGTGTCTCTCCCCTCCTAGAGTCTGATGATGTCTCCTGATCCTCCTCTGTGTCTCTCCCCTCCTAGAGTCTGATGATGTCTCCTGATCCTCCTCTGTGTCTCTCCCTCCTAGAGTCTGATGATGTCTCCTGATCCTCCTCTGTGTCTCTCCCTCCTAGAGTCTGATGATGTCTCCTGATCCTCCTCTGTGTCTCTCCCCTCCTAGAGTCTGATGATGTCTCCTGATCCTCCTCTATGTCTCTCTCCTCCTAGAGTCTGATGATGTCTCCTGGTATTGATCCTCCTCTGTGTCTCTCCCCTCCTAGAGTCTGATGATGTCTCCTGGTATTGATCCTCCTCTGTGTCTCTCCCCTCCTAGAGTCTGATGATGTCTCCTGATCCTCCTCTGTGTCTCTCCCCTCCTAGAGTCTGATGATGTCTCCTGATCCTCCTCTGTGTCTCTCCCCTCCTAGAGTCTGATGATGTCTCCTGATCCTCCTCTGTGTCTCTCCCCTCCTAGAGTCTGATATGATGAGTTCATGGAAGCAGAAGGAGCCAGCCGTCCCGATGCCCAGGATCCAGAGCCAGAACCTTGAGGTGCTGTCTGCTCTGAAGAACCACCTACGGCTTCACTACAGTACCATCGCTAACACCGCCTCCAAGGATGTCTTCTTCAAGCCCGTGTTGCTGGCCAACGCACCACCTAAAGACCCCCACACCCACCTAAAAGACCCACACTCCATAGACCGCAGCCCCAAAGATAACCTTGTGGAGGAGATTTTGAAAGACACCAGGGATCTAACAGACAGAGAAGGAGCCCGTGAGAAGCCCACTAGACCTCAGGCCTCCACATCCTCCTCTGCTACAACAGAGACCATTACTTCCACATCCAGCCTGCCGGTCACTGAAGGGTATTGGCACCAGGGGACCTCCGTAGCCCAGGCTGAGCAGGAGGATTCATTACCCAGGAAGGGGGTGCTGACAGGGGCCACCCAGTTAGAGCCTGGCCAGGGCGTTATGGAGCCAGCAGATGTGAGCAGCACAGACACACAGGAGCTCAGTGAGTCCAGCACAGACACACAGGAGCTCAGTGAGTCCAGCACAGACACGCAGGAGCTCAGTGAGTCCAGCACAGACACGCAGGAGCTCAGTGAGTCCAGCACAGACACACAGGAGCTCAGTGAGTCCAGCACAGACACACAGGAGCTCAGTGAGTCCAGCACAGACACACAGGAGCCCCGTCCTCAGAGACCCACTGAGACAAGCTCCACAAGCTTCATCAACTCTATCAACACCACCAGCCACTGGGTCAATGGAACAGACATGTATGGTCATCACATCCAAGTGAAGGAGACTGCAGCATTATCTGATGATGATGATGATGACGATGGTGGTGAAACTCATCAACACAACGTGACCTCTCCGGATCTGGCATCAAACGGGTCCTCACAGGACAATGAAACCGACACAAGTGACAGTCATCACAGTCAGGCGAGCGAGACATCGCCAGCACCATTGTCCGGTGATGATGGTGAAACGTCTCGACACAATGGGACCTCATCATATCTGGCTTTAAACAGGTCAGACCAGCATCTTATTCAGGGTGCTACAGACACAGAGGAGCTGCCCAGGCCTGTGACCCTAAACAGGCGTCCGCTGTGCCCTTACCCTCCCCTGCCAGCTCATGGCACCTTCTACTTCCGTACGGTAGACAACCCCGGTCCCCGGGACTACAAACACTACATCCAGTACGCCTGCTATGCAGGGTACACACTGGCCCACGGGGATATCCACAGCTTCTGTCTGCAGGCTGGACGGTGGAGTGGTGTCACACCTGTCTGCTTGGGTAAGTCACTGCACTATCCTTCCCCATTGTGATGCCTCTACAGATTCTCTACTACCAAATTGAAGAGCTACAGAAGACCATAGAAGCTTTGTTCAGAACGTATGTTGCCGTGTTCACCTCACCGACTGTGTTCTCTGTGTTTGGGCAGGTGAGAAGTAAAGGGTCCCTGTACTTAAACCCTGTTAGTTGCTGTGTGGAGATGAGGTGTAGAGATGGTGTGTGTGGAGATGATGTGTATAGATGATGTGTGGAGATGATGTGTATAGATGGTGTAGAGATGATGTGTGGAGATGATGTGTGGAGATGATGTGTGGAGATGATGTGTGGAGATGATGTGTGGAGATGAGGTGTAGAGATGAGGTGTAGAGATGTGTATAGATGAGGTGTGGAGATGAGGTGTAGAGATGAGGTGTGGAGATGATGTGTGGAGATGATGTGTAGAGATGAGGTGTAGAGATGATGTGTATAGATGAGGTGTGGAGATGATGTGTGGAGATGATGTGTGGAGATGATGTGTGGAGATGAGGTGTAGAGATGATGTGTGGAGATGAGGTGTGGAGATGAGGTGTGGAGATGAGGTGTGGAGATGAGGTGTAGAGATGATGTGTGGAGATAAGGTGTGGAGATGATGTGTGGAGATGAGGTGTGGAGATGAGGTGTGGAGATGATGTGTGGAGATGGTGTGTAGAGATGAGGTGTAGAGATGAGGTGTAGAGATGATGTGTGGAGATGGTGTGTAGAGATGAGGTGTAGAGATGAGGTGTAGAGATGATGTGTGGAGATGAGGTGTGGAGATGATGTGTAGAGATGAGGTGTAGAGATGAGGTGTGGAGATGATGTGTAGTGATGAGGTGTGGAGATGATGTGTGGAGATGATGTGTAGTGATGAGGTGTGGAGATGATGTGTGGAGATGAGGTGTGGAGATGATGTGTGGAGATGAGGTGTAGAGATGATGTGTGGAGAATTGTGTGGAGATGATCAAATCAAATGTATTTATAAAGCCCTTCTTACATCAGCTGATATCTAAAAGTGCTGTACAGAAACCCAGCCTAAAACCCCAAACAGCAAGCAATGCAGGTGTAGAATCACGGTGGCTCGGAAAAACTCCCTAGAAAGGCCAAAACCTAGGAAGAAACCTAGAGAGGAACCAGGCTATGAGGGTGGCCAGTCCTCTTCTGGCTGTACCGGGTGGAGATTATAACAGAACATGGCCAAGATGTTCAAATGTTCATAAATGACCAGCATGGTCAAATAATAATAATCACGGTAGTTTTCGAGGGTGCAACAGGTCAGCACCTCAGGAGTAAATGTCATTTGGTTTTTCATAGCCGATCATTGAGAGTATCTCTCCCGCTCCTGCTGTCTCTAGAGAGTTGAAAACAACAGGTCTGGTGAACATGTCAGGGTTCCATAGCCGCAGGCAGAACAGTTGAAACTGGAGCAGGAGCACGCCCAGGTGGACTGGGGACAGCAAGGAGTCATCATGCCAGGTAGTCCTAGTAGATATGTGATATAGATGATGTGTGTGGAGATGTTTATATATGATGTGTAGATGATGTAGATATGTGTATAGATGTGTATAGATGATGTGTAGATATGTATATAGATGATGTGTCGATGATGTAGATATGTGTGTTAGGAGAGAAAGAGGTAATGAAAGGAGACGTGTGCAGCTCTCTCTGTTTTCTACATTTTTACCTCAGTGACATCAGAATATCTGTTACACGCATCATCTCTCAGTAACCGACTAACTGAGTGACTGACTGGCAGACTGAGTGGAATCACCAGGAAGTCAGTGCTGTGCTTGGTAGACTGTGGCAGCCGGTCCCAATTCACTTCTTTCCCCTTCCTCTTGGCACTAACTCTTTGATGGGTAGGGAGTGGATTGGGACCAGCTGTGGTTGTTGGAAGACAGTCCTATTTTAAATTACTGGGGCTCAGTTAAGGTAAAGTCTAAATGCAGAAGTGGCCAGCCCTACTCCTGGAGAGTTACCCTCCTGCAGGGTCTTTATTCTAGCTCTACTCCTGGAGAACTACCCTTCTGCAGGGTCTTTATTCCAGCCCTACTCCTGGAGAACTACCCTCCTGCAGGGTCTTTATTCCAGCCCTACTCCTGGAGAGTTAGCCTCCTGCAGGGTCTTTATTCCAGCCCTACTCCTGGAGAACTACCCTCCTGCAGGGTCTTTATTCCAGCCCTACTCCTGGAGAGGCACCCTCCTGCAGGGTCTTTATTCCAGCCCTACTCCTGGAGAACTACCCTCCTGCAGGGTCTTTATTCCAGCCCTACTCCTGGAGAGGCACCCTCCTGCAGGGTCTTTATTCCAGCCCTACTCCTGGAGAGTCACCCTCCTGCAGTGTCTTTATTCCAGCCCTACTCCTGGAGAGGCACCCTCCTGCAGGGTCTTTATTCCAGCCCTACTCCTGGAGAGGCACCCTCCTGCAGGGTCTTTATTCCAGCCCTACTCCTGGAGAGGCACCCTCCTGCAGGGTCTTTATTCCAGCCCTACTCCTGGAGAGGCACCCTCCTGCAGTGTCTTTATTCCAGCCCTACTCCTGGAGAGTCACCCTCCTGCAGGGTCTTTATTCCAGCCCTACTCCTGGAGAGTTACCCTCCTGCAGGGTCTTTATTCCAGCCCTACTCCTGGAGAACCACCCTCCTGCAGGGTCTTTATTCCAGCCCTACTCCTGGAGAGGCACCCTCCTGCAGGGTCTTTATTCCAGCCCTACTCCTGGAGAGGCACCCTCCTGCAGGGTCTTTATTCCAGCCCTACTCCTGGAGGGGCACCCTCCTGCAGGGTCTTTATTCCAGCCCTACTCCTGGAGAACTACCCTCCTGCAGGGTCTTTATTCCAGCCCTACTCCTGGAGAACTACCCTCCTGCAGGGTCTTTATTCCAGCCCTACTCCTGGAGAGTCACCCTCCTGTAGGGTCTTTATTCCAGCCTTACTCCTGGAGAACTACCCTCCTGTAGGGTCTTTATTCCAGCCCTACTCCTGGAGAGTTACCCTCCTGCAGGGTCTTTATTCCAGCCCTACTCCTGGAGAGTTACCCTCCTGCAGGGTCTTTATTCCAGCCCTACTCCTGGAGAGTCACCCTCCTGTAGGGTCTTTATTCCAGCCTTACTCCTGGAGAACTACCCTCCTGCAGGGTCTTTATTCCAGCCCTACTCCTGGAGAGTTACCCTCCTGCAGGGTCTTTATTCCAGCCCTACTCCTGGAGAGGGACCCTCCTGCAGGGTCTTTATTCCAGCCCTACTCCTGGAGAGGGACCCTCCTGCAGGGTCTTTATTCCAGCCCTACTCCTGGAGAACTACCCTCCTGCATGGTCTTTATTCCAGCCCTACTCCTGGAGAACTACCCTCCTGCAGGGTCTTTATTCTAGCTCTACTCCTGGAGAACTACCCTCCTGCAGGGTCTTTATTCCAGCCCTATCATAACACATACAGCCTTTACACCTGCTATAGTCCTATACAGAATCACAATCACCTTTATTCACCAAGCACATTTACATATACCAAACATTTGACCCGGTGAAATGTTACCAGACAATAAACAGAATATACAGACATACCATACAGACAGACAGGATATACACAAAAAAAATGTAATACAGGCATCAGACACTGACTTCCCCATCTCTAACCTCTGACCTCTAACCCTACTAGAGGTGACGCCCTGCGCCCTGAGCAATGGAGGCTGTTCCCAGCTGTGTAGTGTGAACCAGGAACAGGCTCAGTGTCACTGCAGACCAGGCTTCACCCTGTTAGAGGACCACCGTACCTGTAGAGGTCAGTAAAACTATCAATCGAGGTGAGAGACGAAGTGACTGTGTTTGAACCCAGGGTCTCCTGTGCGACACAAGACAGTGTTCACCCATTGCGCTAAAGCCGTAGCAAGTAACGCAAGTACTCATGGGACATGTTTCACTGAAACAACTGGTGCAACAGCTACTACACATACACTATGCTTTGTGGTAGAAATAAGTATTTAACTTTATGAGCCCAAAACCACTAGTCAGTGTTGTGTTTGTGCTCCTCCTTGTTGGGGTGAGGGCAAATGTCTTGTTTTTGTTGCCTTGACTACCTAAGATGTCTTCCTCCACAGTCTCTGACTAGCCAAGATGTCTTCCTCCACAGTCTCTGACTAGTCAAGATGTCTTCCTCCACAGTCTCTGACTAGTCAAGATGTCTTCCTCCACAGTCTCTGACTAGTCAAGATGTCTTCTGTCCACAGTCTCTGACTAGTCAAGATGTCTTCTGTCCACAGTCTCTGACTAGTCAAGATGTCTTCCTCCACAGTCTCTGACTAGTCAAGATGTCTTCCTCCACAGTCTCTGACTAGTCAAGATGTCTTCTGTCCACAGTCTCTGACTAGTCAAGATGTCTTCTGTCCACAGTCTCTGACTAGCCAAGATGTCTTCCTCCACAGTCTCTGACTAGTCAAGATGTCTTCCTCCACAGTCTCTGACTAGCTACGATGTCTTCCTCCACAGTCTCTGACTAGCCAAGATGTCTTCTGTCCACAGTCTCTGATTAGCCAAGATGTCTTCCTCCACAGTCTCTGACTAGCCAAGATGTCTTCTGTCCACAGTCTCTGACTAGCTACGATGTCTTCCTCCATGGTCTCTGACTAGTCAAGATGTCTTCGTCCACAGTCTCTGATTAGCCAAGATGTCTTCCTCCACAGTCTCTGACTAGTCAAGATGTCTTCCTCCACAGTCTCTGACTAGTCAAGATGTCTTCTGTCCACAGTCTCTGACTAGCCAAGATGTCTTCCTCCACAGTCTCTGACTAGTCAAGATGTCTTCCTCCACAATCTCTGACTAGCCAAGATGTCTTCTGTCCACAGTCTCTGACTAGCCAAGATGTCTTCCTCCACAGTCTCTGACTAGTCAAGATGTCTTCCTCCACAGTCTCTGACTAGTCAAGATGTCTTCTGTCCACAGTCTCTGACTAGTCAAGATGTCTTCCTCCACAGTCTCTGTATAAAGACCAGCTGTAGTGTCTGCACCGGCAGGGTCTGCGATGTGATCATGATGCCCCCTAAATTCAATGATGTTTTTACAGCCTGAGAATCCCCCATTTAGAGCTACACATTCTTAATCCATAACATCCTTAACACTCTGATCACAAGGCAGCACTGCAGAGGGACAAGCTGCAGCATGAGGAAAGACCCCGTTAATATGTTTCATGAGCTCTGTTCCACGGTGCATCTACAAAGTAGTCTCTTGTGACAGCTGGACATTTGGTTTTGGGTGTCGAGTAAATAACTTGGGTCAAATGATCCACCTTAAAAAGGTTGAAATTGGCTTCTGTTAAAAAAGTGTTTAGCTGTTGAGAAATACTTTCTCACTCTTTCTATTATCCCTCAACAGTTTATTTCCAGGTAGTAACCCATTATTTGCGTCTCAGAATAAAGTACTAGCATGATTCACTGTCTATAGACAGGTGGTTGAATAAACAGGTGGTTTTCTCCTGTAGACAGAGCTGACTACCACACTATCAACACATGCTATAATCTGTCTGACTCAGACAGGCCTACCATACAGCAGAGATACATATTCATTTACACATTCCAATAACACAGCAGTGGTGTAAACACACACACACACACACACACACACACACACACACACACACACACACACACACACACACACACACACACACACACACACACACACACACCCAGCTACATAAACACACACACACACAGCTACAGACACGCACACACACCCAGCTACACACACACACACACACAGCTACAGGTGCTCTCCTGGGAAACAGCAGGAGCTCAACTAGCAGGTACAGTAGTTGATATATCTTCCTGAGTTGTTTTCCACATGGCAGCTTCCTCTATAAGCCAGATGTTTTTCTCCCAGTCTGTTTGTCTCTTTATTTGTCACTTTGAAACGGGGCCAGACCACTGAGACCAGACCACTGAGACCAGGGCTGCAGATCAAATCAGTAGAACAGAAGAGGTGGATGTTAGCTAATACATACTGTTGTCGCAGCAGAACACTGAACACGATCAAAACAAAAGGCCATCATCACCTTTGTCGTACATGAAAGCCAACGGTGCATGCCTGGTCTCCATGGTAATGAGGTGCGCCAGAGCGAGAGAAAATGAGAGACGCAGAGAATCAAAGCGAGAGAGAGCTGCTCTACTCTTTCATCTCAGGGCCTTTGTGACATCGGCATCAGACAGGCCACTTTCCTAATTGTGTGTGTGTTCCTGTGCGTACGCACGAACGTGTGTTTAAACACATACCTGTGTGTGTCCTCGGTGCAGATGTGGATGAGTGTGTGGAGGGCCAGCAGCGACAGCACTGCCAGCAGACCTGCGTCAACACCTTTGGCTCGTTCCGCTGCTCTTGCCCCTACGGACACGTCCTGGCCGGGGACGGAAGGGCCTGTGTGGCTGAGTGTCCAGCAGGGTACAGGAAACAACCCTCAACCCCAATACCTGGAGGAAGCTCGTCCAGAAAGGAGTGTGTAGGTAGGAGACACTGGGATGCCGTAGGTTTAGCATAAATGAATAGAATGCCACAACTTTTAATTAGACTAGTGGAATATCTCTCTCTTAATTAGCCTCGCGGAAATCGAATTAGCATAATCCTCCAATAAAAATCCATCAAGTTATGCTAGAGACATCTCAATCCACCACATCATCCGATGTCGCACTTCTGCATCTGGGGTGAAAGGTGACAGAGCTAGAGCGGTGTTTGTCAGACCATGAGACATCTGGGGTGAAAGGTGACAGAGCTAGAGCGTGTTTGTCAGACCATGAGGCATCTGGGGTGAAAGGTGACAGAGCTAGAGCGTGTTTGTCAGACCATGAGGCATCTGGGGTGAAAGGTGACAGAGCTAGAGCGGTGTTTGTCAGACCATGAGACATCTGGGGTGAAAGGTGACAGAGCTAGAGCGTGTTTGTCAGACCATGAGACATCTGGGGTGAAAGGTGACAGAGCTAGAGCGGTGTTTGTCAGACCATGAGACATCTGGGGTGAAAGGTGACAGAGCTAGAGCGGTGTTTGTCAGACCATGAGACATCTGGGGTGAAAGGTGACAGAGCTAGAGCGTGTTTGTCAGACCATGAGACATCTGGGGTGAAAGGTGACAGAGCTAGAGCGTGTTTGTCAGACCATGAGGCATCTGGGGTGAAAGGTGACAGAGCTAGAGCGGTGTTTGTCAGACCATGAGGCATCCTGAAAATCGGTCTCTCAAAATATCGTCTGTATGGAATCGTCTCTATGGAAATATCGTCTGTAGCGTCCGAACACCTCTATGGAAAGATTAGACTCAAGAACATGATGGGGTTCTCCCTTTTGCTCTATGATCCCCACAAGCATCTTGGGACTCCTCTGAAGTAGGTACAGACGATCTGCCAACTTCTGTCTGTAGCGTCCAAACGGTTTGGGCTACAAACTAATATGACCCCTCTGTGGAAAGGTGAGACTCTCACAAACACGTATTTTGATCTACAACGCTCACAAGACTCTTCTGACGGGTCCCCAGTACCAGCTGAAAAAGTTTATGGAAATATACAATACCAGCCAAAAGTTTGGACACCATTTTTTTTTTTACTATTTTCTACATTGTAGAATAATAGTGAAGACATCAAAACTATGAAATAACACATGGAATAATGTAGTAACCCCAAAAGTTGTAAAAAATGTAAATGTATTTTAGATTTTAGATTCTTCAAAGTAGCCACCATTTCACTTGATGACAGTTTTACACACTCTTGCCATTCTCTCAAGTAGCTCATGAAGAATGTTTTTCCCAACAGTCTTGAAGGAGTTCCCACATATGCTGAGCACTTGTTGGCTTATTTTCCCTCACTATGCGGTCCAACTCATCCCAAACCATCTCAATTGGGTTGAGGTTGGGTGATTGTGGCGGCCAGGTCATCTGATGCAGCACTCCATCACTCTCCTTCTTTGTCAAATTTTTGATAGCCTTTAGCCGCACCCTCATCCTACTACTCCTCTGTTCCTCGGGTGATGTGGAGGTAAACCCAGGCCCTGCATGTCCCCAGTCACCCTCATTTGTTGACTTCTGTGATCGAAAAAGCCTTGGCCTCATGCATGTCAACATCAGAAGCCTCCTCCCTAAGTTTGCCTTACTCACCGCTTTAGCACACTCTGCCAACCCTGATGTCCTTGCCGTGTCTGAATCCTGGCTTAGGAAGGCCACCAAAAACTCTGAGATTTCCATACCCAACTATAACACTTTCCGTCAAGATAGAACTGCCAAAGGGGGAGGAGTTGCAATCTACTGCAGAGATAGCCTGCAAAGTTCTGTCATACTTTCCAAGTCTATGCCCAAACAGTTCGAACTTCTAATTTTAAAAATTAATCTCTCCAGAAATAAGTCTCCCACTGTTGCCGCCTGCTACCGACCCCCCTCAGCTCCCAGCTGTGCCCTGGACACCATCTGTGAATTGATCGCTCCCCATCTAGCTTCAGAGTTTGTTCTGTTAGGTGACCTAAACTGGGATATGCTTAACACCCCGGCAGTCCTCCAATCTAAGCTTGATGCCCTCAATCTCACACAAATCATCAAGGAACCCACCAGGTACAACCCTAAATCCGTAAACATGGGCACCCTAATAGACATTATCCTGACCAACTTGCCCTCCAAATACACCTCTGCTGTCTTCAATCAAGATCTCAGCGATCACTGCCTCATTGCCTGTATCCGCCACGGGTCCACGGTCAAACGACCACCCCTCATCACTGTCAAACGCTCCCTAAAACACTTCTGCGAGCAGGCCTTTCTAATCGACCTGGCCCGGGTACCCTGGAAGGATATTGACCTCATCCCGTCAGTTGAGGATGCCTGGTCATTCTTTAAAAGTTACTTCCTCACCATATTAGACAAGCATGCTCCGTTCAAAAAATGCAGAACCAAGAACAGATATAGCCCTTGGTTCACTCCAGACCTGACTGCCCTCGACCAGCACAAAAACATCCTGTGGCGAACTGCAATAGCATCGAAGAGCCCCCGCGATCTGAAACTGTTCAGGGAAGTCAGGAACCAATACACGCAGTCAGTCAGGAAAGCAAAGGCCAGCTTTTTCAAGCAGAAATTTGCATCCTGTAGCTCTAACTCCAAAAAGTTCTGGGATACTGTAAAGTCCATGGAAAACAAGAGCACCTCCTCCCTGCTGCCCACTGCACTGAGGCTAGATAACACGGTCACCACTGATAAGTCCGTGATAATCGAAAACTTCAACAAACATTTCTTAATGGCTGGCCATGCCTTCCACCTGGCGACTCCAACCTTGGCCAACAGCCCCGCCCCCCCCCCGCTGCTACTCGCCCAAGCCTCCCCAGCTTCTCCTTTACCCATATCCAGATAGCAGATGTTCTGAAAGAGCTGGAAAACCTGGACCCATACAAATCAGCTGGGCTTGACAATCTGGACCCCCTATTTCTGAAACTGTCCGCCGCCATTGTCGCACCCCCTATTACCAGCCTGTTCAACCTCTCCTTCGTATCATCTGAGATCCCCAAGGATTGGAAAGCTGCCGCTGTCATCCCCCTCTTCAAAGGGGGAGACACCCTGGACCCAAACTGTTACAGACCTATATCCATCCTGCCCTGCCTAGCTAAGGTCTTCGAAAGCCAAGTCAACAAACAGATCACTGACCATCTCGAATCCCACCGTACCTTCTCCGCTGTGCAATCCGGTTTCCGAGCCGGTCACGGGTGCACCTCAGCCACGCTCAAGGTACTAAACGATATCATAACCGCCATCGATAAAAGACATTACTGTGCAGCCGTCTTCATCGACCTGGCCAAGGCTTTCGACTCTGTCAATCACCATATTCTTATCGGCAGACTCAATAGCCTCGTTTTTTCTAATGACTGCCTTGCCTGGTTCACCAACTACTTTGCAGACAGAGTTCAGTGTGTCAAATCGGAGGGCATGTTGTCCGGTCCTCTGGCAGTCTCTATGGGGGTACCACAGGGTTCAATTCTCGGGCCGACTCTTTTCTCTGTATACATCAATGATGTTGCTCTTGCTGCGGGCGATTCCCTGATCCACCTCTACGCAGACGACACCATTCTGTATACTTCCGGCCCTTCCCTGGACACTGTGCTATCTAACCTCCAAACGAGCTTCAATGCCATACAACACTCCTTCCGTGGCCTCCAACTGCTCTTAAACGCTAGTAAAACCAAATGCATGCTTTTCAACCGTTCGCTGCCTGCACCCGCACGCCCGACTAGCATCACCACCCTGGACGGTTCCGACCTAGAATATGTGGACATCTATAAGTACCTAGGTGTCTGGCTAGACTGCAAACTCTCCTTCCAGACTCATATCAAACATCTCCAATCCAAAATCAAATCTAGAGTCGGCTTTCTATTCCGGAACAAAGCCTCCTTCACTCACGCCGCCAAACTTACCCTAGTAAAACTGACTATCCTACCGATCCTCGACTTCGGCGATGTCATCTACAAAATAGCTTCCAATACTCTACTCAGCAAACTGGATGCAGTTTATCACAGTGCCATCCGTTTTGTTACTAAAGCACCTTATACGACCCACCACTGCGACCTGTATGCCCTAGTCGGCTGGCCCTCGCTACATGTTCGTCGTCAGACCCACTGGCTCCAGGTCATCTACAAGGCTATGCTAGGTAAAGTGCCGCCTTATCTCAGTTCACTGGTCACGATGGCTACACCCACCCGTAGCACGCGCTCCAGCAGGTGTATCTCACTGATCATCCCTAAAGCCAAAACCTCATTTGGACGCCTTTCCTTCCAGTTCTCTGCTGCCTGCGACTGGAACGAATTGCAAAAATCTCTGAAGTTGGAGACTTTTATCTCCCTCAACAACTTTAAAAATCTGCTATCCGAGCAGCTAACCGATCGCTGCAGCTGTACATAGTCCATCTGTAAACTACCCACCCAATTTACCTACCTCACCCCCATACTGCTTTTATTTATTTACTTTTCTGCTCTTTTGCACACCAGTATCTCTTCTTGCACATGATCATCTGATGATTTATCACTCCAGTGTTAATCTGCTAAATTGTAATTATTCGATTTATTGCCTACCTCATGCCTTTTGCACACATTGTATATAGATTCTCTTTTTTCTACCATGTTATTGACTTGTTTATTGTTTACTCCATGTGTAACTCTGTGTTGTTGTCTGTTCACACTGCTTTGCTTTATCTTGGCCAGGTCGCAGTTGCAAATGAGAACTTGTTCTCAACTAGCCTACCTGGTTAAATAAAGGTGAAATAAAATAAAAAAAATAGCCCTTACACAGCCTGGAGGTGTGTTTGGGTCATTGTTCTGTTGAAAAACAAATGATAGTTCAACTAAGATCAAACCAGATTGGATGGCGTATTGCTGCAGAATGCTGCTGCAGAATGCTGCGGTAGCCATGCTGGTTAAGTGTGTCTTGAATTCTAAATACATAAATTACACTAAGTGTGTGCAAAGCTGTCATCAAGGCAAAGGGTGGATACTATGAAGAATCTGAAATATAAAATAGATTTTGATTTGTATAACACTTTTTTTTGCTTACTACATGATTTCATAGTGTTGATGTGTTCACTAGTATTCTACAATGTAGAAAATAGTAAAATGCAGAAAAACCCTGGAATGAGTAGGTGTCCAAACTTTTGACTGGTACTGTATATATATTTATACTTTAAGGGGTCTTAAAATACAAAATCAAATAACTAAATGATCCTTGGTATGACCTTCTTAAACCAATTCCATGTAGCTTAGTGGAATCAATAGAAAATAGATACAACGATGTCATTCAGCAAACAAAATGTGTGTGACGATCAGGTTGTCTTCAGCTGCTGGAATGACACGGATCCCTTTACAGACATCAATGAATGTGAGGAGCCAGAGGTCGGTGTACCTGGACACAGGTGTCAGTGGAAGTGTTTGAACCTGCCTGGCTCCCACCGCTGTATCTGTCCCAGAGGCTACAAACTGGACTCAGACAGACACCACTGCAGAGGTGAGATAAATACACATCCATACCCACACTAATACCCACACTAATACCCACACTAATACACACACTAATACACACACTAATACCCACACTAATACCCACACTAATACCCACACTAATACACACACTAATACACACACTAATACCCACACTAATACCCACACTAATACCCACACTAATACCCACACTAATACCCACACTAATACACACACTAATACACACACTAATACACACACTAATACACACACTAATACACACACTAATACACACACTAATACCCACACTAATACCCACACTAATACCCACACTAATACCCACACTAATACCCACACTAATACCCACACTAATAC